>NC_092370.1:146444314-146606179 GCF_030028105.1 Mobula birostris
CTCAGGCCTAGCCTGGCCAGCCTCTCTCTATAACTCAGGCTCTTTAGCCTGGCCAGCCTCTCTCTGTAACTGAGACATAGTCTGGCCAGCCTTTCTCTATAACTCAGGCCTAGCCTGGCGAGCCTCTGTCTATAACTCAGACCTAGTCTGGCCAACCTCTCTCTATAACAGGCCTAGCCTGGCGAGCTTCTCTCTATAACTCAGGCCTAATCTGGCCAGCCTCTGTCTATAACTCAGGCCTAGTCTGGCCAACCTCTCTCTGTAACCCAGGCCCTCTCTGTAATGTATTGAATGAGTATTCAAAGCATCAGAGTGTGTATGACGTCAGGACATAGAGAAGTAAAAAATGGAAGTCTGTTGAATAAACCTAGTTGTTCAACCTACAGCAGTGTCCGAGTCACATCAATATTACATGGTGTCCAAAGAAATCGTGAAAAAAAAGGAAGAGAAGACACGTAAAAGATGTTACAGTTACAGCCACCATCAAGTTTAAGCCTACAAGGTAATCTTGCTAAGAACTGGAAAATATGGGTCGAGAAGTTTGAGCTGTTTTGCACCACTAGCGGCGTAGCTGAAAAGATGGAGAAAGTGCAAAGTGCTACGTTTCTGCATGTGGCGGGTAAGAGGCAATAAAGGTTTGCAACACGTTTGTCTTCCAAGATGATGAGCAAGATAAAATTGAAGTGTTGAAGAAAAAGTTTCAAGATTACTGCAAATCCTGAAAAAACCTACCATACATCTTACACATGTTTTTTACGAGGTTCTCAAGGACCAATAGAGAATATAGACGCCTATGTAACAGATCTGAAGAACAACGCAAAAGACTGTGAGTTCAGACAACTGCATGACTCTTAAATACATGACAGGATTAAATGTGGCATACGAGATGATCAAGTGAGAGGCAGGCTATTGAGAGAGGTGGATCTTACATTGGAAAAGGCGATTGATGTTTGCCGTGCCAGCGAGATTAGGGCAAGTCAGGTTAAAGTGCTCAATGAAGAGACTGAAGTGCAGAAAATAAAAACTGTGAAAACTGACAAGAGTAGGACAAAGCCAGCTCTACAGGATGATCAAAAGGAAGTTAACTGCAACAGATGTGGTTATAAACATGGATACAGAAAATATCCAGCCTTTGGTCCAACATGTAAGTTATGCCAGAAAAGAAATCACTTTGCAAAGATGTGCAAATCGAAGTAGCACGCAAGGAAAATGCATGCTGTGGAACAGAGTGAGGGCAACAATGACATGTTCATTGGCACAGTTGAAGTGGAACAGGAGGTATGCATTAAGAATATTGACAATGCAGAGATGGAGGATGAAAATGATTGGACTCAAGATCTGATAATAAACAGGAGGAATGTGACATCATTTAAGCTTGACACTGGGGCAAAGTGCAATGTAATGTCAGCAGAAATATTCAACTCACTGGTCATCAGAGGAAGACTGAGAAAATTCACCAGCAAGCCTGTTGCATATTTTGGCCACAAGACAGCGCCATTGGGCAAAAAAGCACTCACCTGTGTGTACAAAGGACAAAAACACAAGATAGAGTTTGAAATCGTACAGCAACACGTTCCAGCAATACTGGGCAAAGCAACATGCACAAAGCTAGGCCTGGTGAAGCGAATTTATGGTGTTGAAAAAGAAAATGACATTCTCAAAGACTTTGATGACTTGTTTTCTGGATTAGGATGTTTATCGGAGAAACACCATATCCAGATTGATCCAACTACTGCACCAGTCATGCATGCCCCGAGAAAGATTCCAGTAGCTCTCAGGGGTCAAGTGATGGAGGAGCTACACAGAATGAAACAGATGGGGGCCATAACAAGACAAATACAACCGACCAACTGGGTGAATAGTATGGTGACAGTGGTCACAGAAAAAAAGATGAGGATTTGCATGAAGATCCACAAGATCTCAACCAAGCCATCAAAAAAGAGCACTATCCGCTGCTCACGGTTGAAGAGGTTATCTCCCACATGCCTAATGCAAAATACTTTTCAGTATTAGATGCAAATCAAGGTTTCTGGCAGATCAAGCTGGATGAAGAAAGTTCCAAATTATGCACTTTCAACACGCCCATAGGGAGATATCATTTCCTGCATCTACCCTTTGGGATTTCTTCTGCATCAGAGGTATTCCAGAGATCCATGGCACAAATGATTGAAGGCCTGGATGGGGTGGTCAACATCATTGATGATTTGCTGATATGGGTTGACACAATTCAGGAACATGATCAGAGACTGAGGAAACTCCTGGAGAGAGCACGTGAGTTCAACCTAAAACTGAACAAAAGTAAATGTAAGATCAGAACTACAGAGATCAAATACATAGGTCATGTACTCAGCGCTGATGGGCTAAAACCAGATGATGAAAAGATCAGAGCTATGGTACAGTTACCACCACCTGAAGACAAGCAAGAACTATTGAGGTTCATGGGCATGATAGAATATCTTGCCAAATTCATTTCCAACTTATCAGAGGTCAGCACTCCACTCCGAAAGCTACTAGAGAGCGACACTGAATGGCATTGGGAAAATGAACAAAAGAAAAGTTTTGACATATTGAAGCAGTTGGTTACCAATGCACCAGCACTCAAGTTCCATGATGTCAATAAACCATTGACGATGCCTGTGGATGCCAGTTTGGAGGGAATAGGAGCTGTTATACTGCAGGATGGGAGGTCTGCGGTGTATGGATCATGAGTACTTACGGACTGTCAATGCCAATATGCTCAAATCGAGAAGGAATTACTCACCATAGTTTATGGGTGTGAGAAGTTCCACCAGTATGTATATGGCAAAGAAATCCAGGTTGAGAGTGATCACAAACCACCTGAGAGCATCTTCAAAAAGCCTCTCCACCAAGCTCCTATGAGGCTGCAAAAGATGCTTCTCAGGCTACAGAGGTACACTCTCACAGTCACCTGGAAAAGCCGGGAAAAGAACTGTACATTGCTGATGCTTTGAGCCGTGCTTATCTCAAAGAGCAGAAGGAAGAGTTGCTAGGAAGAGAGCTGGAGGCCTCAGCTACCCATCTCTGAGGAGAAATTGAACATGTTCAGGAAAGCGACTACAGATGATCCTGAAATGCAAATGCTAAGAGACATTACAATGAATGGATGGCCAACAGAAAGAAAAGATGCTCCAAAGGAAATGCAGAAATACTGGACATTTAAAGAGGAAATCAACTATGCATCAGAACTAATGTTCAAAACAGCAAAACTCATTGTACCAAACCAAATGAGACAGGAAATGTTCAACAGAATTCATGAGTCACACCTGGGGATAGTGAAATGTAAAGAAAGTGTCATGGTCTGGTCCGTGAAGTCCATATTCCGGTTCACGGTCCGGTCCATTGACCCTTGCTCCAGGTTTTCCTATCTACCCTGTTTCTGTTCTTGTTGAGCTAATTGAGGCAGCTGATGCTCGTTGGGGCTGGCTGCATAAATACATTCAGAGTCCCAGGTCTGGCTGCTGGATTGTTCTTGTCCTTACTCCTTGTATCCCTTCCCCTGTCTTCTGTTTCCTCGCCTGAAGCCCTGCCTTGTCTTGCCGGTAACTCTCACCTCGCCTCAAGTCTCCTGCCTCCAGCCTCGCCTCGCCTCAAGTCTCCTGCCTCCTGCCTCGCCTCGCCTCAAGTCCCCTGCCTCCAGCCTCGCCTCGCCTCAAGTCTCCTGCCTCCTGCCTCGCCTCGCCTCAAGTCTCCTGCCTCCAGCCTCGCCTCAAGTCTCAAGGCTCAAGTCTCAAGTCTCAATTCTCAAGTCTCCGGCCTCCTGCCAAGCCTCGCCTCGTCCCTTGCCTAGCCCCAAGCCTGAAGATTCCAGCCTCTAGCCTTTTGCCAAGCCAAGCCAAGTCCCTAGCCTCTAGCCTCAAGCCTGTAGATTCCAGCCTCATCCTGCCTGCCTGCCAAGCCTCGTCCTTGCCCAGTTCTGGGGTCCGAGCCAGAGGCAAGACACAGGTACTGGGTCCTTGTCCAGTCTCTGGCTCGGAGTCCAAGCCTGGGCTCCTAGTTCTCTTGTCCAGTCTTGTTTCAGGTTCCTGGTTTTCCTGTCCATGTCCTTGCCATCATTTTGTATCCTAGTCCTGCCCCTAGTACTTCAGTGTCTGTGTCTTGCACTTGGGTCCGTTCCCAGCCCACCGCCGTGCAACAGAAAGAGCAAGGGACACTGTCTATTGGCCAGGCATGTCAACTCAGATAGGGGACATTGTGTCTCAGTGTGCTGTCTGTAATGGAAACAAAAGCAGCAATCCAAGAGAGCCTCTGCTTCCCCACCCACTACCAGGAAGACCATGGGAGAAGATTGGCACAGATCTCTTTCACTCCAATGGTGCTGAATATCTGCTTTGTGTGGACTACTATTCAAAATATCTGGAGATCACCAAGTTAAGTGACATGTCCCAGTTGAGGTGTCATTACCTCAATGAAGGCAACACTCGCAAGACATGGTATTCCAGATATTGTCATCAGTGACTGTTAGAGTGGATTTCTTTTGGGTAGATGATTTGTTTACACTTAAATGACTTTGGCCACCAGACTTCTATTTTAACTGTTTGACAAAGGACTGTGGATTGAGTCCACCACAATGGGCTTCCTAAAAGGTGTGAATACCAGATACTTCTGGTAGTTTGACCTGCTACTGTAGTTTCAAAGGCAGTATCACCTATACATTATAAATATTAATTGTATTAATTGTATTCTATGTTAGCACGAGCAATGCCAAATAAATGTATCGCAGACTTAACTTACATTCCTAAAGGCTGTAGATACCAACCCAGACATGTTGGCGTTGGGAGGAAAGGATGGTGTGAAATTTGTATGTAGCTTCAATAGGAAGCATTGTCTATGCACTGTCTGTAACTTTTTAAGTAGCGATTGCCTTTGTGTTTAGCATATAAATATCAAGCCCACATTTAGCTAGCAGACCTTTCTACGGAAAGCGTCTCCATCTGTAAAATGCCTACTGTACCTTATTGTGTCGAATAAAGAAGCTGCTTTGTATCTACCAGTGACTGTCTCTCTGGTAATTTCATCCAGTGACAATGGTCCACAATATGCCAGTGGTGAGTTCAGAGGGTTCTCAGAAAGCTGGGAATTTCAACATGTTACTTCCAGTCCAGGGCACGCTCAGTCTAATGGACAAGAAGAGAAAACTGTCCAAACTGTCAAGAACATGCTGAAGAAGGCACAAAGCAGCAACGGTGACCCTTACATTGCTCTGCTTGAATACCGCAATGCACCGATTGAGGGTGTGGGGTTCTCTCCCAAGCAGCTGTTGATGGGATGTCATCTGAAGTCCAAACTGCCAACATCCACAACTCTACGGACTCCTGAAGGTAATGCTCAAGTACATGACAAGCAAAAGTACAAGCAAATAAAGCAAAAGAGCTGCTATGACAGAAATACAAGTCAGTTGCCAGATCTGCATACAGGTGAAAATGTCAGAATACAGAGAGGAGACACTTGGCAACCAGCTGTGGTTGTGAATAGACATCAGCAACCAAGATCCTTCATGGTTTGCACGCCGGATGGAAGACTCTACAGGAGGAACAGGAAGCATCTGCTGAAGACAGGCGAGAGGGAGTTTCCATGTACACATGCACAGGACATTTCCACATATACAGACATGGAAACAAACGACACCAAGAGTGATGCAGACCGCAAAGACACAGAGGTCACTCGAGAGACTGACACGGATGAAGGACAAGCACAGTCACAGTTGTATCACACACGGTCTGGGAGACAAGTCAAACTTCTAGCTAGATACATAGACTAGACATACGTACAGTCTCACACAGTTTGAGGCAAAGTCACACATGTCATAAGTTCCAAGGTGTGAAATAAAAGGTTTATTAGTCTATGTTAGTAAAAGAAAATACACTGCTGTTAGTATTGTAAGATACAATGCAGAATACAGTACAAGAAGGTAAGATTTTTTTTAGTTTATATCATGGTTGTTGCACTGTAAGAAGGGCATACCTAGAGGCATTGTTTTGGTAATTCAGTGTTGTAAAAAAAAATCTTGAAAAGGAGGATGTAATGTATTGTGTGAGTATTCGTAGCGTCAGAGTGTGTATGACGTCAGGACGCAGAGAAGTAAAAAATGGAAGCCTGTTGAAAAAACCTAGTTGTTCAATCTACAGCAGTGTCCGAGTCACATCAATATTACACTCTCGACCTGGCCAGCCTCTCTCCATAACCCAGGCCTAGCCTGGCCAGCCTCTCTCTATAACTCAGGCCTAGCCTGGCCAGCCTCCCTCTGTAACTCAGGCCTAGCCTGGCCAGCCTCCCTCTATAACTCAGGCCTAGCCTGGCCAGCCTCTCTCTATAACTCAGGCCTAGTCTGGCCAGCCTCTCTCTATAACTCAGGCCCTCTAGTCCTGGCAAGCTCATTTTTTTTTCCCAGTACTCTTACAGTTTAACTACATATTTCCTCTAATAGTACCCAAAACTGCAGACGATATCCCAAGTACAACCTCACCAAGACTTATAAAACTACAACACAATGTCCCAACTCCTATACTCAGTGCCCTGACTGAAGGTCAGCATGCTAATGCTTTTTGTCTCCCATTATCCTGCCTATCTGTGACGCCACGTTCAATGAATCATACATTATCCAGACATCCCACCTCTCCCGGAAGTTCCGGGAGTCTCCTGCATATTAATAGTGGCTCCCTGATGCCTGCAAATTATATACAATATTCCGGAAATCAATTTTTTTGTGAGCGAGAGAGCGCACGAGAGCGACCACAAGAGAGAGAGCGAGCGCGAGAGTGAGAGAGAGAGAGCGTGAGAGAGTGCGAGAGCGAGAGAGCGACCACGAGAGAGAGAGAGCAAGTACGCGTGCGTGAGAGAGCAAGCGCATGTGCGTGAGAGAGAGAGAGAGAGAGAGACAGCAAGAGCGCACCATGGCAGAGTGTTCCAAAAAAAGAAAATATAAAACGTACGTCACCCCAGGCTACACTAAAGTGTACCTCTGCCTAATAGGGGTCAAAAATAATGACAGAGCTGCTCACTGCACTGTTTGCAACAGTGACTTTTCTATTGCCCGTGGTGGGTTAAGACTGTAAAAGACATATTGAGTGCAACAGGTGTTATTCATTCATTAGCATAACTAACATTATTTAAACTAGCTGGCTAGCTGCTAAGGAGCTTCTCTATTGCAGACATTCCACCTCTCCCGGAAGTTCCGGGGTCTCCCACAAATTGATGGTGCTACCTCCCTGAAATGAGTTTTTGCTGGGTGGGATGTCTGCATTAACTGCATTGAAATTTATTTGTCACTCTTTGGCTCACTTCCCTAAATGATCAGGATCCTTTTGAATTGATGATAATCTAGTTCACTATCAATACCTAATTTTTGGTCATACTTACTGGTAAGTCTTTTGTGTTTGCATCCAAATTAGGAATATCTAAAAACGCAAACAACAGGAATTCTGCAGATGCTGGAAATTCAAGCAACACACATCAAAGTTGCTGGTGAATGCAGCAGGCCAGGCAGCATCTCTAGGAAGAGATACTGCCTGGCCTGCTGCATCCACCAGCAACTTTGATGTGTGTTGTTAGAAATATCTAACAAGGTTTCCCAATAACAACCATTATAGCATAACACCAGTCACCAGCCTCCATTTTAAGAAACCTCTGCTTCCAACCTGAGCCAATTCTGAAACCACCAAACAAGCTCCTCCAGATTCCAGAGGACTCATGTTTCCAGCAGCCAACAATGTGACACCTTGTTGAAGGCCTTGCTATAATAGGCAACATCCACCGCCCGATCTTCAACCCCTTAGGTTACCTCTTCAAAAAACTAGAAAGGTTCATCGTGTGACTTACCACACACAAAGCCATGCTGACTCCTAATCAGGCTGAGTATCCAAATGCTGGTAGATCCTGTCCCTCTGAATTCCTCCAATTCAGTCCAGGTCCAAATGCGAGGGATGACCTGCAATTTGGCCAATTTAAGTAGCAGGCCAGATTGAAAAGATTAGGGTGTCAGGGTCAGAGGCAGGTGTTCAGCTCACTGATCCATGAGGTTTACTTGTCCATGCACTGAGGCTGTGACCTGCAACTAACAGGCTCCTGGATCTGCTGTGGCTTTGTGTCTGTGGACCCACTTTCATGAATGTCACTTCTGAATGTTATTTGCTTACTTCTATTGTTTGCATGGTTTTCTTCCCTGCACACTTCATGTTTGACAGTATTTTTTATAAATGGGTTCTGTGAAGTTTCTTTGGTTTATGGCTGCCTGTTAGGAGATGAATCTCAAGGTTGTGTATAAATGCTTTGATAACAAATATACTTTGAACTTTCCCATTACTGATATCAGGTTGGCTAGCCTGTAGCTCCCTGGCTTATCCCTGCTAGAAACATAGAAACATAGAAAATAGGTGCAGGAGTAGGCCATTCGGCTCTTCGAGCCTGCATTGCCATTCAGTATGATCATGGCTGATCATCCAACTCAGAACCCTGTACCAGCCTTCCCTCCATACCCTCTGATCTCTTGAGCCACAAGGGCCATATCTAACTCCCTCTTAAATATAGCCAATGAACTGGCCTCAACTGTTTCCTGTGGCAGAGAATTCCACAGATTCACCACTCTCTGTGTGAAGAAGTTTTTCCTAATCTCGGTCCTAAAAGGCTTCCCTTCTATCCTCAAACTGTGACCCCTCATTCTGGACTTCCCCAACATTGGGAACAATCTTCCTGCATCTAGCCTGTCCAATCCCTTTAGGATTTTATTTGTTTCAATAAGATCCCCCCTCAATCTTCTAAATTCCAATGAGTATAAGCCTAGTCAATCCAATCTTTCATCATATGAAAGTCCTGCCATCCCAGGAATCAATCTGGTGAACCTTCTTTGTACTCCCTCTATGGCAAGATTGTCTTTCCTCAGATTAGGGGACCAAAACTGCACACAATACTCCAGGTGTGGTCTCACCTAGGCCTTGTACAACTGCAGTAGTACCTCCCTGCTCCTGTACTCGAATCCTCTTGCTATGAATGCCAGCATACCATTCGCCTTTTTCACTGCCTGCTGTACCTGCATGCCCACTTTCAATGACTGGTGTATAATGACACCCAGGTCTCGTTGCACCTCCCCTTTTCCTAATCAGCCACCATTCAGGTAATAATCTGTTTTCCTGTTTTTGCCACCAAAGTGGATAACCTCACATTTATCCACATTAAGTTGCATCTGCCATGAATTTGCCCACTCACCTAACCTATCCAAGTCACCCTGCATCCTCTTAGCATTCTCCTCACAGCTAACACTGCCGCCCAGCTTCGTGTCATCCACAAACTTGGAGATGCTGCATTTAATTCCCTCATCCAAGTCATTAATATATATTGTAAACAACTAAGGTCCCAGCACTGAGCCTTGTGGTACCCCACTAGTCACTGCCGGCCATTCTGAAAAGGTCCTGTTTATTCCCACTCTTTGCTTCCTGTCTGCCAACCAATTCTCTATCCAAATCAATACCTTACCCCCAATACCGTGTGCTTTAAGTTTGCACACTAGTCTCCTATGTGGGACCTTGTCAAAAGCCTTTTGAAAATCCAAATATACCACATCCACTGGTTCTCCCTTATCCACTCTACTAGTTACATCCTCAAAAAATCCTATGAGATTCATCACACATGATTTTCCTTCCACAAATCCATGCTGACTTTGTCCGATGATTTCACCGCTTTCCAAATGTGCTGTTATCACATCTTTGATAACTGTCTCTAGCATTTTCCCCACCACTGGTGTTAGGCTAACCAGTCTATGATTCCCCGGTTTCTCTCTCCATCCTTTTTTAAAAAGCGGGGTTACATTAGCCACCCTCCAATCCTCAGGAACTAGTCCAGGATCTAAAGAGCTTTGAAAAATTATCACTAATGCATCCACTATTTCTTGGGCTACTTCCTTAAGCACTCTGGAATGCAGACCATCTGGCCCTGGGGATTTAACTACCTTTAATCCCTTCAATTTACCTAACATCACTTCCCTACTAACATGTATTTCCCTCAGTTCCTCCATCTCACTAAACCTTCTGTCTCCTACTATTTCCGGAAGATTATTTATGTCCTCCTTAGTGAAGACAGAACCAAAGTAGTTATTCAATTGGTGTGCCATGTCCTTGTTCCCCATAATGAATTCACCAGTTTCTGTCTGTAGGGGACTTACATTTGTCTTAACCAATCTTTTTCTTTTCACATATCTATAAAAGCTTTTACAGTGAGTTTTTATGTTCCCTGCTAGTTTTCTCTCATAATCTTTCTTCCCTTTCCTAATTAAGCCCTTTGCCCTCCTCTGCTGGACTCTGAATTTCTCCCAGTCCTCATGTGAGCCACTTTTTCTTGTTCCCATCCCCCTGTGGTGAACTAACCTCCTCTCTCCTAGTCTCTTTAATTTGATTCCCACCCCCCAACCATTCTAGTTTAAAGTCACCTCAGTAGCCCTCGCAAATCTCCCCGCCAGGATATTGGTCCCCCTGGGATTCAAGTGTAACCCATCCTTTTTGTACAGGTCACACCTGCACCAAAGGAGGTCTCAATGATCCAAAAACTTGAATCCCTGCCCCCTGCTCCAATCCCTCAGCCGCGCATTTATTCTCCACCTCATTGCATTCCTACTCTCACTGTCGCGTAGCACAGGCAGTAATCCCGAGATGATTACCTTTGCAGTCCTTTTTCTCAACTCCCTTCCTAACTCCCTATATTCTCTTTTCAGGACCTCTTCCCTTTTCCTATCTGTGTCATTGGTACCTATATGTACCACGACCTCTGGCTCCTCACCCTTCCACTTCAGGATATCTTGGACGCGATCAGAAATATCCCAGACCCTGGCACCAGCAAGGCAAACTACCATCCGGGTCTCCAGACTGCGTCCACAGAATCGCCTATCTGACCCCCTTACTATCAAGTCCCCTATTACTACTGCCCTCCTCTTCCTTTCCCTAGCCTTCTGAGCTACAGGGCCGGACTCTGTGCCGGAGGAATGGCCACTGTTGCCTCCCCCAGGTAAGCTGTCACCCCCCCCCCCCCACCAGTACTCAAACAGGAGTACTTATTGTCAAGGGGCACAGCCACTGGGGTACTCTCTGGTACCTGACCCTTCCCCTTCCCCTTCCTAACCATGACCCACTTGTCTGCCTCCCGTGGCCCCGGTGTGACCACCTGCCTGTAACTCCTCTCTATCAACTCCTCACTCTCTCTGACCAGACGAAGTTCATTGAGCTCCAGCTCTAGTTCCCTAATGCAGTCCCTTAGGAGCTGCATCTCGGCACACCTGGCGCAGATGTGGACGTCCGGGAGGCTTGGAGACTCCAGGCCCTCCCGCATCCAGCACCAAGAACAACAAGCTGTCCTCACACTCATACTGCCCCTCTCTCAAATAACAACAAAAAATGAATAACAAACCTTCCTCATCTCGCCCGTTTCTGCCTAAGCCCGTTGAGCCGAAGCCCTTAAGCCTTCACTCTGCTCCCGGCTCACTCTGCAGCCCACAAACTTCGCTGCCCGCTGTATAAGGCTCTGTTCCTTTTAAATTTTCCGCGCTTCACTGCCCGGCGTCACACGCCTGTGCAGTCCCGCCTCTCTGAACACCGATGGAAAAAAAACTGAAAAATTCAAAAATGGCTTCCTCCGCACTCCCGCTCCGATTCTCAGACTTCCTTTTCCGAATGCTACTCTTTTAAAGAATGGAGCGTTAGCCACCTTCCAGTCTTTAGAAACTTCAGTGGTTAACAAGCAGTTATCTCCAAAAGAACCACTGCAATTTCCTCTCTAGCATCCCACAAAGTCCAAAGATCCACTTATTCAGGCTTTAGGGATTTATCCACCTGAATATGTTCCCTCGTACTACGAATTCCCTCAGTTTTCTCCTTAGTAACACAGAGGTGAAATAGTTAAAAATTCCACCAATCTCCAATAGGCACCTACACTGATCTTCAATAAGACATCCCCTATTCTTAGTCACCCTTTTACTCTTAATATAGCTTTCGATCCTCTTGGGATTATTTTTAACCTTACCTGCCAGATCACCTCAAACTCTTTGCCTTTCTAATTTCTATTTTAAGATTAAGAATAATTTGTGTTCATGGTCACCTAGTGATTCACTGGATTCTGACCTCCTAAACTCAATATATTATATATTCGTCTTGACCAAAACCTCAACATCTCTTGTCAGCAAAGGACCTCTAAACTTTCTGGGTTTACCCTTCACTCCAACTGTAACATGCTGCTCCAGAACTCTTAATATCACATTCTCTAAAGCTCTTCATTTATTGGTACTTGGAGGCACCTGAAAAAATAGGCTAAAGTCAGCATGGTTTCCTTACAGGGAAATGTGAGGAAATAACAGGTAGGATAGATGAAGGAGATGGATATTATCTCGTTGGACTTTCAGAAGGTCTTTGAAAAGGTGCCACATACTAGGCTCCTTAACAAGTTAAGAGCCCATGGTATCACAGGAAAGAAACACACATAGATAGAAAATTAGCTGACTAGCAGGAGGCAGAGAGTAGAAATAAAGAGGGTCTTTTCTATCTCGAGGAAGCCTGTCATTTCCAGTACACAAGTGTAAAGGAGAATGAAATAATTGTTACTTTGGATGTAAAACAGCTCCAAAAACGAATGCAATTAAGATGAAAAGCAATAACAAATAATACACAAGTTTGTTTATTTACATAGATTGATTGTATGCCCATAAAGCAACACTAGGCACTTAGCACAAACTGATACCTAGCTAGTACACAGCACAGGAGTGTCTGTACACAAGGTGACTGACAGGAAATGGGTGTGGTGGGAATGGTGTGGTGTGGCTACACTTCTGCACACGAGGTGTTTTCATCCTTACAATTGCCACTCAGTGGATTTTTTTTTTGTTTTTTGCACCATTCTCTGTAAACCCTAGAAAATGTTGTGTGTGAAAATCCCAGGAGGTCAGCAGTTTCTGAGATAATCAAACCATCCTGCCAGTCACCAACAATCATTCCATGGTCAAAGTCACTTAAATCACATTTCATCCCCCTTCTGATGTTTGGTCTGTACACAACTAAACTGCATGCTTTTATGCATAGAGTTGCTGCCACTTGATTGAACTGATTAGATGTTTGCAGTAATAAGCAGGTGTACCTAATAAAGTGGCCACTGAGTATATTTCTGTTATGGCTGCAACATTCCAGTTCTTGTTCAACACCTTACTAGTTAAACCTTGAGCAACTTAACTGCCTTGTCTTTCCCTGCCTCACTATCTGAATTACTAGACTTGTTGTCACTAGCTACTGCTCCCTGCTAAGAATCCCACCGTCCTGCCAATTTTGTTTAAACCCTTCTGGACAGCAATTGCAAATTTACCTGCAAAGATATTGGTCCTGGTCCCTCTCTGGTCCAAGCACAATCTATCCATTTCATACAATGCACCCCTACCCTAGAAAGGATCCCAGTAGTCCAATAACTCGAATCCTTCTCTCCTGCAGAGTAATCCTGAGATCACTACCCTCAAGATCCTGATTTTAACTTTCTTACCCAGCTCCCTATACTCATTCTGCAGGACCTCATCCCTTGTTCTACCAGTGTCGTTCATGTAGAATGTCCTTTCACTGTTCACCTGGCCCCACTGAGAGACATCTTGACCAAGAAGGCAATGCACCATCCTGGAATCCTTTCTTTAGCCACAGAATCTCCTGATTGCCCCCTCACTATCAAGTCTATCAATATCTGACTGCACCCTTTCCCTGAACCTCAGAGCCTGTTATGCTAGAGACTTCACTACTCCACTAGCCCCTGAATGATCATCCACTTTAACTACATCCCAGTGGGTATGCCTAATAATGAGGGGATGGCCACAGGAGAACCCTGCAAAGTCTGCCTAATCCCCTTACTCTTCCTAGTGTACCTATCTATCTGAAGCATGTACTTTGGGTATGATCACCTTAGTAATAGTCTCATCTGAGGTTCTCAGCCTCACAGGCATCTCTGGATACATCTAAATCCAGGTCTAGTTCCTTGACCCAGTGTGACAGGAGCTGCAGCTCAGTCCATTTCCCACAGATATAATCATCAGGGAGAGCAAGGCCTTCCTCAGCTTCTCACACTTTAAAAACTTCCCATCTGCATTGAATTAAGCACAAGAGTGAACATATGAAACCTTTTAAAGATTAGCTTTATTTGACACATTCTCATCAAAACAGAGTTAAGTGCAGAATTAAATGCATCATTTTGCATGGATCATGTGCTGGAGACAGTACACAGGTGTTGCAACTTTCCCTGTGTCCCTTTACCAAAGCCTTGTGAGTCAAAGCTTAAAGTCCCCAATTTTACAATATCTGCTCCAAAATGCCACTGCACTCAACCTTACCTTCCTTTTCCTGGATAAACGTTCATTCCCCATTACTACTTCTCCAGTCTTTTTCCAGCAATCTCATATCCACTCTTGTCTCTCTCTTACTCATTAAAGGAGTGTCCCTCGTCCTTTAGACGTAGATATCCACCGAAGTCTTGACCTGAGGTGTTAGCCCTCCTAGGTTGGGCAATCTGTTTGTGAAGTTGTTGTTTTGTCTCACCGATATACAGATCTTTGCAGTTCTTATTACATTGGTTAGCATATACAATATTGTTCTGTTCATGTTTGGGTGTAGGGTCCTTGGGGTGGATGAGTTTCTGTCTGAGTGTGTTTGTAGGTTTGGAAAACATGGGGATTTGGTGTTGGTTGAAAATTCTTCTGAGTTTCTCTGACACTCCAGCTACACATGTTTTTCCATCTGCTTTGCTCCTTACCTCTGTCTGTTGGGCTGATGTCCCTGCCGGTTTTTGTTGCTGTCTTGATGAAGGCTCAGTCAGGGTAGCCACAAGCTTTCAAGGCTTCTCCCAAATACTTGCGTTCCTTGTCTTTAGCTGTAATATGCGTGGTACATTCTCGGCGTGGTGATGTCTTGTTCTGATAACCCCCAACTTATGTTCTAATGGGTGATGAGAATCAAACCATATGTACTGATCTGTGTGGGTTGGATTCCTATAAACTTCAATATCTAGATGTCCATTTTCTTTGATAAGTCCTGCACAGTCTAAAAAGGCCAATTCATTGTTCTTGACGTCTTCTCATGTAAAGTTGATGTATTCTGTGAAGGATTACATCTCATGGATTTTGATCTTGACCCAGGTGTCATCCATATACCCGAACCAATGACTGGGTGACGTTCTATGGAAAGTGTTCAAGGCTGTCCTTTCTACTTCTTCCATGTACAAGTTGGCTTCAACAGGAGATACCAGTGAACCCATGGTGCAACTGTGTTTCTGCCTGTAGAAGACATCTTCGTATTTGAAATAGGTAGTGTTGAGATGGAGGTAGAGTAGAATGCATACCTGATTCAAGTTGAATGTGGTTCTACTGTCCAGGGTACTATCCTGACATGAGGACATATGCAGATGCTGGAAATCCAAGCAACACACACAAAAAATGCTGGTGGAATGCAGCAGGCCAGGCAGCATCTATAGGAAGACGCTTGAATCCAGTCGACGTTTCGGGCCAGGATCCTTCGTCAGGACTAATTGAAAGAAAAGATAGTAAGAGATTTGAAAGTGGGAGGGGGAGGGGGAGATCCAAAATGATAGGAGAAGACAGGAGGGGAGGGGTGGATCTAAGAACTGGAGAAGGGAGAGAATCATGGGACGGGAAGCCTGGGGAGAAAGAGAAGGGGGAAGGGGAGCCCGAAGGGTGGAGACGAGGCATCATAGTGAGAGAGACAGAGCAAGAAAAAAGAGAGAGAGGAAAAAAGAGGGGGATAAATATAGATAGATAGATAGATAGATAGATAGATAGATAGATAGATAGATAGATAGATAGATAGATAGATAGATAGATAGATAAATAAATAAATAAATAAATAAATAAATAAATAGATAGATAGATAGATAGATAGATAGATAGATAGATAGATAGATAGATAGATAGATAGATAGATAGATAGATAGATAGATAGATAGATAGATAAATAAATAAATAAATAAGGGGTGGGGTGTGAAAGGGTATGGAGGGGCATTAACGGAAGTAAGAGAAGTCAGTATTCATGCTATCAGGTTGGAGGCTACCCAGACAGAATATAAGGTGTTGTTCCTCCAAACTGAGTGTGGCTTCATCTTGACAGTAGAGGAGGCCGTGGTTAGACATATCAGAATGGGAACGGGATGTGGAATTGAAATGTATGGCCACTGGGAGATCTTGCTTTCTCTGGCAGACAGAGCGTAGGTGTTCAGCGAAACGGTCTCCTAGCCTGCGTTGGGTCTCGCCAATATACAGAGGGCCGCACCGCGAGCACTAGACGCAGTATATCACCCCAGCCGACTCACAGGCAAAGTGTCACCTCACCTGGAAGGACTGTCTGGGGCCTTGAATGGTGGTGAGGGAGGAAGTGTAAGGGCATGTGTAACACTTGTTCCGCTTACAAGGATAAGTGCCGGGAGGGAGACCGGTGGAAAGGGATGGGGGGGACAAATGGACAAGGGAGTTGTGTAGGCAGCGATCCCTGCGGAAAGCAGAAGCGGGGGGAGGGAGAGATATGCTTGGTGGTGGGAACCCGTTGGAGGTGGCGGAAGTTACGGAGAATTATATGTTGGACTTGGAGGCTAGTGGAGTAGTAGGTGAGGACAAGGGGAACCCTATTCCTAGTGGGGTGGCGGGAGGATGGAGTGAGAACAGATGTGCGTGAAATGGGAGAGATGCGTTTGAGAGCAGAGTTGATGGTGAAGGAAGGGAGCCTCTTTCTTTAAAAAAGGAAGACATCTCCTTCATCCTGGAATGAAAAGCCTCATCGAATCCTACATGAGAACTCCCACGTCCCCCAGCACTTCTGATTTTTGATTTTCTCCCCTTTTAGAAAATAGTTCGCACCTTTATTCTTTGTGATATTGCATCTCCCCCAATCTGTCTAAGCCCTTCTGCATTCACTCTGCTTCTTAACACTGCTTGCGCCTCCACCTATCTTTGTACCATCCACAAACATGACCATAAAGTCATCAATTCCTTCATCCAAATCATTGATATGCAACATGATCCCAACACTGACTGACCCCTGTGGTACTCTACTAGTCACCAGCAACCAACCAGTAAAAGGCCCCCATTATTCCCACTCTTTGTCTCCTGCCAGCCAGCCAATCTAATACCTTTCTTCTAATACCATGGGTATTTTGTTAAACAGTCTCATGTGTGGCACCTTGTCAAAGTCCTTCTGAAAATCCAAGTAAACAACATCCACTGACTCTCCTTTGTCTATCCTGCTTATTTATTATTTCCTCTAAGAATTCCAACAGATTTGTAAGGCAAGATTTTCCCTGATGAAAACCATGCTGACATTGGCCTATTTTATCATGTGTGTTAAATAATAACATCGGAGAAGGAAGTCTGAGAATCGGAGCGGGAGTGCGGCGGAAGCCATTTTGATTTTTTCTTTTTCTCATCGGAGTTAAGAGAGGCGAGACTGCACAGGTTTGTGACATCGGGCAGTGAAGCGTGGAAGATTTAAAAAGGTCAGAAATTCTGATTCAGGTTTAATTCAGAGAAGGAAGTCTGAGAATTGGAGCAGGAATGCAGCAGAACCCATTTAGATATTTTCTTTTTCTTATCGGAGTTAAGAGAGGTGACTGCACAGGTGTGTGACATCGGGCAGTGAAGCGCAGAAGATTTAAAAGGAACATAGCCTTATACAGCGGGCAGCATCGTTTTGCAGGCAATGGAGTGAGCTGGGAGCAGGGTGAAGGCTTAAGGGCTTTGGCTCAATGGGCTTAGACAGAAACGGGCGAGGCAAAGTAGATTTGGTTTTCAATTTTCCCTGTTATTTGAGGAAAGGAGGAAGTAAGTCATAATCATAGTCATAGTCATACTTTATTGATCCCAGGGGGAAATTGGTTTTCGTTAGAGTTGCACCATAAGTAATAAATAGTCATAGAAGCATAAATAGTTAAATAGTAATATGTAAAATATGCCAGTAAATTATGAAATAAGTCCAGGACCAGCCTATCGGCACAGGGTGTCTGACCCTCAAAGGGAGGAGTTGTAAAGTTTGATAGCCATAGGAAGGAATGACATCCTATGACGCTCTGTGCTACATCTTGGAGGAATGAGTCTCTAGCTGAATGTACTCCTGTGCTGACCCAATACATTATGTAGTGGATGGGAGACATTGACCAAGATGGCATGCAACTTGGACAGCATCCTCTTTTCAGACACCACCGTCAGAGAGTCCAGTTCCATCCCCACAACATCACTGGCCTTACGAATAAGTTTGTTGATTCTGTTGGTGTCTGCTACCCTCAGCCTGCTGCCCCAGCGCACAACAGCAAGTATGAGGAGCAAGTATTCTCAGTGTCGGATGTGGGAGGTCCTGGAATCTCCTAGCCTCCCGGACGTCCACATCTACACCAGGTGCGCCAAGCTGCCGTGTTAGGGAACTGGAGCTGCAGCTTGATGACCTTCGTCTGGTCAGGGAGAGTGAGGAGTTGATAGAGAGGAATTACAGGCAGGTTGTCACACCGGGGCCTCGGGAGGCAGACAAGTGGGTCACGGTTAGGAGGGGGAAGGGGAAATGTCAGGTACTAGAGAGTACCTCAGTGGCTGTGCCCCTTGACAATAAGTACTCCTGCTTGAGTACAGTTGTGGTGGCGGGGGGGGCAGTTTACCTGGCGGAAGTAACAGTATAAAGCATAGAGCATAGAGTCCGGCCCTGTAGCTCAGAAGGGTAGAGAAAGGAAGAGGAGGGCAGTAGTAATAGGGGACTCGATAGTTAGGGGGTCAGATAGATGATTCTGTGGACGCAGTCAGGAGACCCGGATGGTAGTTTGCCTCCCTGGTGCCAGGGTCCGGGATGTTTCTGATCATGTCCAAGATATCCTGAAGTGGGAGGGTGAGGAGCCAGAGGTTGTGGGAAAAGGGAAGAGGTCCTGAAAAGAGAATATAGGGAGTTGAGAAGAAGGACCGCAAAGTTAGTAATCTCGGGATTACTGCCTGTGCCACGCGACAGTGAGAGTAGGAATGGAATGAGGTGGAGGATAAATGCGTGGCTGAGGGATTGGAGCAGGAGGCAGAGATCCAAGTTTCTGGATCATTGGGACCTCTCTTGGTGCAGGTGTGAGCTGTACAAAAAGGACGGGTTGCACTTGAATCCTCGGGGGACCAATATCCTGGCGGGGAGATTTGCGAAGGCTACTGGGAGACTTCAAACTAGAATGGTTGGGGGGTGGGAATCAAATTGAAGAGACTAGGAGAGAGGAGATTAGTTCACAAACAGAGAAAGCTAGGAGACAGTGTGTGAGGGAGGATAGGCAGGGGACAGAGAATGGAAGCACTCAGACCAAAGATGTAGGGGAGGAGGAAGAAAAAGATAACAAAGTTGTTTGCACCATTAGGGATAAATAGAGAGGAAGAGGTGGTGAGTTTCTGAAATGCATCTATTTTAATGCTAGGAGCATTGTAAGAAAGGTGGAGGAGCTTAGAACATGGATTGATACTTGGAAATATGATGTTGTAGTTATTAGTGAAACATAGTTGCAGGAGGGGTGTGATTGGCAACTAAATATTCCTGGATTTTGTTGCTTCAGGTGTGATGCTTTGGCAGGATAAATTAGAGTACCCTTCTAGGGAGGCTATTTGGGTGGAATTGAGGAATGGGAAAGGTGTATTATAAGGGTGTATTATTGATCACCTAATGGGGAGCAAGAGTTGGAGGAGCAAACTTTTAAGGAGATAGCAGATATTTGTAGTAAGCACAAGGCTGTGATTGTGGGAGATTTTAATTTTCCACACATTGATTGGGAAACCCATTCTGTAAAAGGGCTGGATGGTTTGGAGTTTGTAAAATGTGTGCAAGAAAGTTTTTAGCAGCAATACATAGAGGTACCAACTCAAGAAGGGGCAGTGTTGGATCTCCTGTTAGGGAATGAGATAGGTCAGGTGATGGAGGTATGTGTTGGGGAGCACTTCGGATCCAGTGATCACAATGCCATTAGATTCAATATAATTATGGAGAAGGATAGGACTGGACCCAGGGTTGAGACTTTTGATTGGAGAAAGGCTAACTTTGAGGAGATGCGAAAGGATTTAGAAGGAGCGGAATGGGACAATTTGTTTTATGGGAAGGATGTAATTGAGAAATGGAGGTCATTTAAAGGTGAAATATTGAGGGTACAGAATCTTTATGTTCCTGTTAAGTTGAAAGGAAAGGTTAAAAGTTTGAGGGAGCCATGGTTTTCAAGGGATATTGGAAACTTGGTTCAGAAAAAGAGAGAGATCTACAATAAATATAGGCAACTTGGAGTAGATGTGGTGCTCGAGGAACATAAAGAATGTGAAAAGAATCTTACGAAAGAAATTAGAAAAGCTAAAAGAAGATATGAGGTTGACTTGGCAAGTAGGGTGAAAATAAATCTAAAGTGTTTTTACAGTTATATTAATAGCAAAAGGATAGCGAGGGATAAAATTGGTCCCTTAGAGAATCAGAGTGGACGGCTATGTGTGGAGCCAAAAGCGATGGGGGAGATTTTGAACAATTACTTTTCTTCGATATTCACGAAGAAGAAGGATATTGAATTGTGTAAGGTAAGGGAAACAAGTAGGGTAGTTATGGAAACTATGATGATTAAAGAAGAGGAAGTACTGGCACTTCAAAGGAATATAAAATTCGATAAGTCTCCAGGTCCTGACAGGATATTCCCTAGAACCTTGAGGGAAGTTAGTGTGGAAGTAGCAGGGGCTCGGACAGAAATATTTCAAATGTCATTAGAAACGGGGATGGTGCCGGAGGATTGGCGTATTGCTCATGTTGTTCCATTGTTTAAAAAGGGTTCTAAGAGTAAACCTAGCAATTATCGGCCTGTAAGTTTGACATCAGTGGTGGGTAAATTGATGGAAAGTATTCTTAGAGATGGTAGATATAATTATCTGGATAGACAAGGTCTGATTAGGAACAGTCAACATGGATTTGTGCGTGGAAGGTCATGTTTGACAAACCTTATTGAATTTTTTGAAGAGGTTATTGGGAAAGTTGACGAGGGTAAAGCGGTGGACTTCAGTAAGGCCTTTGCCACGGTTCCACATGGAAGGTAACAAAAACATAGAAACATAGAAACATAGAAAATAGGTGCGGGAGTAGTCCATTCAGCCCTTCGAGCCTGCACCGCCATTCAGTATGATCATGGCTGATCATCCAACTCAGAACCCTGCACCAGCCTTCCCTCCATACCCCCTGATCCCTTTAGCCACAAAGGCCATATCTAACTCCCTCTTAAATATAGCCAATGAACTGGCCTCAATTGTTTCCTGTGGCAGAGAATTCCACAGATTCACCACTCTCTGTGTGAAGAAGTTTTTCCTAATCTAGGTCCTAAAAGGCTTCCCCTTTATCCTCAAACTGTGACCCCTCGTTCTGGACTTCCCCAACATCGGGAACAATCTTCCTGCATCTAGCCTGTCCAATCCCTTTAGAATTTTACACGTTTCAATCAGATCCCCCATCAATCTTCTAAATTCCAACGAGTATAAGCCTAGTTCATCCAGTCTTTCATCATATGAAAGTCCTGCCATCCCAGGAATCAATCTGGTGAACCTTCTTTGTACTCCCTCTATGGCAAGGATGTCTTTCCTCAGATTATGGGACCAAAACTGCACACAATGCTCCAGGTGTGGTCTCACCAAGGCCTTGTACAACTGCAGTAGTACCTCCCTGCTCCTGTACTCGAATCCTCTTGCTATAAATGCCAGCATACCATTTGCCTTTTTCACCGCCCACTGTACCTGCATGCCCACTTTCAATGACTGGTGTATAATGACACCCAGGTCTCGTTGCACCTCCCCTTTTCCTAATTGGCCACCATTCAGTTAGGAAGGAAATTAGTTCGGAAGGTTCAATTCTTAAGTATTAATATTGCAGTAGTGAAATGGATTCAGCAGTGGCTGAATGGGAGACGCCAGGGAGGAGTGGTAGATAACTGTGAGTCAGATTAGAGGCCGGTGTCTAGCGGTGTGCCTTAGGGATCTGTACCGGGTCCAATGTTGTTTGTCATATATATTAATGATCTGGATGATGGGGTGGTAAATTGGATTAGTAAGTAAGCAGATGATACTAAGATAGGTAGAGTTGTGGTCAATGAAGTAGGTTTTCAAAGCTTGCAGAGAGATTTAGACCACTTAGAAGAGTGGGCTGAAAGATCGCAGATGGAGTTTAATGCTGATAAATGTGAGGTGCTGCACGTTTGTGAGCTGTAGGACTAATCAAAATAGGACATACATGGTAAATGGTAGGGCATTGAAGAATGCAGTAGAACAGAGGGATCTAGGAATAATGGTGCGTAGTTCCCTGAAGGTGGAATCTCATGTGGATAGGGTGGTGAAGAAAGCTTTTGGTATGCTGGCCTTTATAAATCAGAGCATTGAGTATAGGAGTTGGGATGTAATGTTGAAATTGTACAAGGCATTGATAAGGCCAAATTTGGAGTATTGTGTACAGTTCTGGTCACCGAATTATAGGAAAGATGTCAACAAAATTGAGAGAGTACAGAGAAGATTTACTAGAACGTTGCCTGGGTTTCATCTCCTAAGTTACAGAGAAAGGTTGAACAAGCTGGCTCTTTATTCTTTGGAGCGTAGAAGGTTGAGGGGGGTCTTGATGGAGGTATTTAAAATTATGAGGGGGATAGGTAGAGTTGACGTGGATAGGCTTTTTTTCCATTGAGAGTGGGGGAGATTCAAACAAGAGGACATGTGTTGAGAGTTAAAAGGGAAAAGTTTAGGGGTAACATGAGGGGGAACTTCTTAACTCACAGAGTGGCAGCTGTCTGGGAACGAGCTTCCAGCAGAAGTGGTTGAGGCAGGTTCGATGTTGTCGTTTAAAGTTAAATTGGATAGCTACATGGACAGGAAGGGAATGGAGGGTTATAGGCTGAGTGCAGGTCAGTGGGACTAGGTGAGAGTAAGAGTTCAGCACGGACTGGAATGGCCGAGATGGCCTGCTTCAGTGCTGAAATTGCTATATGGTTATATGGTGTTCAAGTGCTCTGAAACCTCATCCTTAATAATAGAATCCAATATCTTTCCAACTGAAGTCAGGCTAACTGGCCTATAATTTCCTTTCTTCTGATTTCACCCCCACCACCCCCAGCCTTAAAGAGTGGAGTAGTATTTGCAATTTTCCAGTCCTCATTCCAGTATTTAGTGATTGTTGAAAGATCATTACTACTGCCTCCGCCATCTCTTCAGCTACCTCTTGCAGACCCCTGGGATGTAGTCCATCTGGTCCAGGTAACTTATCTACCTTCAGAGATTTCAGCTTCCCAAGGGCTTTTTCCCTATCAATAGCAATGATACTCACTTCTGCCCTCTGTCACTCTCACATTTCTGACTTCTGCTGGTGTCTTCCACAATGAAGACTGACACAATTCATCCCCCATTCATCCTCCATTACTACCTCTCTAGTGTCATTTTCCAGCAGTCTCACATCCACTTTTATCTCTCTCTTGCTCTTTAGACACCTAAAAAAAATTTTTGCATCCTCTCTTATATTACTGGTTTGCTTTTCTTCTTTTCTCTCTTTATGGCTTTGTAGTTGCTTTCTGTTGGTTCATTAAGGTTTCACCTCTACCTTCCCACTAATTTATGCTATGTTATATGCCCTGTCTTTTATATATGCTTTTATGTTGTCTTTGAATTCCCTTGTCAGCCAATGTTGCCCCATCATTCCTTTAGAATACTTCATCTTTGGGATAAAATTTTCCTGCACCTTCCAAATTTCCCCCAGAAACACCAGCCACTGCTTTCTGCCATACTCACAACACGCTGGAGGAACTCAGCGGGTCGGGCAGCATCTGTGGAAAAGATCGGTCGACATTTCGGGCCGGAACCCTTCGTCAGGACTGTAGAGAGAAGGGGCAGAGGCCCTATAAAGAAGGTGGGGGGAGGGTGGGAAGGAGAAGGCTGGTAGGTTCCAGGTGAGAAACCAGTAAGGGGAAAGATAAAGAGGAAACAGGGAGGTGATAGGCAGGAAAAGTGAAGAAGGAATAGGGGAAAACACAATGGGTAGTAGAAGGAGGCGGAACCATGAGGGAGGTGATAGGCAGCTGGGGGAGGGGGCAAAGTGACATAGGGATAGAGGAAGGGAGGGGGAGGGAATTACCAGAAGTTGGAGAATTCTATGTTCATACCAAGGGGCTGGACCCTACCTAGACGGTATATGAGGTGTTGCTCCTCCAACCTGAGTTTAGCCTCATCATGGCAGTAGAGGAGGCCATGTATGGACATATCTGAATGGGAATGGGAAGCAGAGTTGAAGTGGGTAGCTACCGGGAGATCCTATCTGTTGTGGCGGACGGAGTGGAGGTGCTCAATGAAGCGGTCCCCCTATCTGCATCCGGTTTCACCGATGTAGAGGAGGCCGCACCGGGAGCACCGGATGCAATAGATGACCTCAACAGACTCACAAGTGAAGTGTTGTCTCACCTGGAAGGACTGTTTGGGGCCCTGAATGGTTGCAAGAGATGAGGTGTAGGGACAGGTGTAGCACTTATGTTTACAGCGATAAGTGCCAGGTGGGAGATCAGTGGGGATGGACTTGCGGATAAGGGAGTCACGGAGGGACCAATCCCTGCAGAAAGCGGAGAGAGGTGGAGAGGGAAAGATGTGCTTAATGGTGGGGTCCTGTTGAAGGTGGCGGAAGTTGTGGAGGATAATGTGCTGGATCTGGAGGCTGGCGGGGTGGTAGGTAAGAACAAGGGGAACTCTGTCCCTGTTGTAGTTGCGGGAGGATGCAGTGAGGGCCAAAGTGCAAGAAATGGAGGAGATGCGTGTGAGGGCATCATTGATGACGGTAGAAGGGAAACCATGATCCTTAAAGAAAGAGGATATTTGAGATGTCCTGGAACGGAAAGCCTCATCCTGGGAGCAGATATGACGGAGACAGAGGAACTGGGAATAGGGAATGGCATTTTTGCAAGTGGTGGGGTGGGAAGAGGTATAGTTGAGGTAGTTATGAGAGTCAGTGGGCTTTGTAGAAGATGTCAGTGGACAGTCTGTCTCTAGAGATGGAGACCGAGACATCGAGAAAGGAGAGAGAAGTGTCTGAGATGCAGCAAGTGAATTTGAGGGCTGGGTGGAAGTTTGAAGTAAAGTCGATGAAATTGACGAGCTCAGCATGGGTGCAGGAAGCAGCACCAATGTAGTCGTCAATGTACCGAAGGAAAAGTTGGGGAGCAGTACCAGAATGGGTTTGGAGCACAGACTGTTCCACATAACCAGCGAAGAGGCAGGTGTAGCTGGGTCTCATGCGAGTTCCCATAGCTACACCCTTAGTCTGAAGAAAGTGGGAAGAGCCAAAAGAGAAGTTATTAAGTGTGAGAACCAGTTCCGCCAACCAGAGGAGGGTAGTGGTGGTGGGGAACTGGTGACGTCTATTATCCAGGAAGTAGCGGAGGGCTTTGAGGCCTTTTTGATGGGGAATGGAGGTGTATAAGGATTGGACATCCACAGTAAAAATGTAGCGGTTAGGACCGGGGAATTGGAAGTTATTGAAGAGGTGGAGGGCATGGGGTGTATTCTGGATGTAGGTGGGGAGGGACTGAACTATGGGTGACAAAATGGAGTCCAGGTAGGCGGATACAAGTTTGGTGGGACAGGAGCAGGCAGAAACTATGGGTCTACCGGGACAGTCAAGCTTTTGTATCTTTGGGAAGAGGTAAAACCGAGCGGTACGGGGTGTGGGAATATTGAGTTTAGCGGCTGAGGATGGAAGGTCTCCGGAGTTGATAAGGGCAGTGATGGTGCGGGAGACAATGGTTTGATGTTTTTTGGTGGGGTCCTGTTATTTTAGTAAATTTTAGTAAATCTCCTCTGTACTCTCTCAATTTTATTGACATCTTTCCTATAATTCGGTGACCAGCACTGTACATAATACTCCAAATTTGTCTTCACCAATGCCTTATACAATTTCAACATTACATCCCAACTCCTATACTCTGATTAACAAAGGCCAGCATACCAAAAGCTTTCTTCACCACCCTATCCACCTTCAGGGAACTATGCACCATTATTCCTAGATCCCTCTGTTCTATTGGAGAGAGTTTAAACTAATTTGTCATTTGAATGGACTGCAACTAGAGACTGGCAGATAATGTTGACATCAGAGTCGTGGCTGAAAGAAGATTATAGTTGGGAGCTTAACATCCAAAGATGCACATTGTATCAAAAGGACAGGCAAGTAGGTAGAGGTGGTGTTGTGGCTCTGTTGGGAAAAAATGAAATCAAATTCTTAGAAAAAGATGACATAGGATTGGAAGATGTAAAATCATCGTGGACAGAGTTAAGGAACTGCAAGGATAAAGAGACCCTGATGAGAATTACATACAGTCTTCCGAACAATAGCCAGGATGTTGGTGACAAAATCAAAACCAAGATAGAGAAGGCATGTCAAAAAGGCAATGTTACGATAGTCATGGGGGATTTCAATGTGCATTGGGGAAAATCAGATTGGTGCTGAATCCCAAGAGAGGGAAGTTTTAGAATGCCTATGAGATGGCTTTTTGGAGCAGCTTGTGGTTGAGCCCACTAAGGGATCAGCTATTCAGGATTGGGTGCTGTGTGATGAACTGTATTTGATTAGGGAGGCAAAGGAACCCTTAGGAGACAGATTTGAAAAGGAGAAGCTAAAGTCAAATGTATCTGTATTACAATGAAGTAACTGAATTATAGAGGCATGAGAGAGGAACTGGCCAATGTTGATTGGAAAGGGGCATTAGGAATGATGGCACAGCTGCAATGGATGGAGTTTTTGGGAACAATTTGGAAGTCATGGGATAGATATATCCCAGACAAGAAGTATTCTAAAGGCAGCATGATGCACAATGGCTAACACCAGAAGTCAAAGCCAGCATAAAAGCAAAACAGAGGGCATATAATAAAGCAAAAATTACTGGGAAGTTAGAGGTTTAGGAAACTTTTAAAAACCAACAGTAGGCAACTAAAAAGCCATAAAGGAGGAAAAGATGACATATTGATGTAAGCTAACTAACAATATCAAAGAGGATACCAAAAGTTACTTCAGATATATAAAGAGCAAAAGAGGCAAAGGTAGATATTGGACTGCTGGAAATTGATGCTGGAGAGATAGTAATGGGGACAAGGAAATGGTGGACAAACTGAACAAGTATTTTGCATCAGTCTTCACTGTGGAAAGCACTGGTAGTATGCCGCATGTTTGAGAGTATCAGCCGGCAGAAGTGTGTAAAGTTGCCATTACTAGGGAAAAGGTGCTTGGGAAACTGAAGGGTCTGATGTTAAATAAATCACCTGTACCCGATGCACTTCACCTCAGCGTTCTGCAAAAGGTAGCCAAAGAGATTGTGGAGGGATGAGTAATGACCTTTCAAAAATCAATATATTCTGACATAGTTCTGAAGGACTAGAAAATGGCAGCTAGCACTCTACTCTTCAAGAAGGATGGAAACAGAAGAAAGGAAATTATAGGCCAATTAGCCTGACCTCAGTTGTTGGGAGGATGTTGGAGTCGATTGTTAAGGATGTGGTTTTGACCCATTTTATTATGTGCCTCCAAGTACCCCAAAATCAGCATGGTTTCCTTAAGGGAAAATCTTGCCTAACCTATCCATTGAAATTCTTTGAGGAAGTAACAAGCAAGATGGACAAAGGAGAATTGGTGGATGGTGTGTACCTGGATCTTTGACAAGGTGCCACACATGAGGTTGCTTTGCAAGGTAAGCGCAGGAAAGATCCTAGCGGGATTGAACATTGCCTGATTGGCAGGAGGCAGGGTACGAATAAGGGAACCTGTTTTGATTGGCTGTTGGTGAATAGTGGTGTTTTGCAGGGGTTGGTTTTGGGACCACTTTTCATATTATGACAGAAATAATGGTTTTGTGGACAATACAAAGAAAGGTGCAGAGGCAGGTAGAGTTGAGGAAGAAAGGAGTCTGCAGAAGGGCTTAGACAGATTAGAAGAATGGGAAATGAAACAGCAGATGGAATATTGTGTATGCAAGTGTATGATCATGCACTTGGGTCGAAGGAATAAAGCTATATGCTGTTTTCTGAAAAGGAGAGCAAATTCAGAAATCAAAGGTGCAAGGGGACTTGGAATTCCTCATGCAGGATTCCCTGAAGGTTAACTTCCAGGTTGAGACTGGTGAGGAAGGCAAATTCAACGTTCTCATTCATTTCATGAGGACTAGAATATAAATGCAAGAAAATAATGCTGATGCTTTATAAAGTTTTGGTCCGACTGCAGAGAGGATTGTGAGAAGCTTTGGGCCCCTTATCTAAGAAAGGATGGGCTAGCATTGGAGATGGTCAAGAGGAGATTATTGAAAATGACCCCAGGAATGAAGGGGTAATGATTAGGATCATTTGATGGCTGTGGGCTTGTCCTCGCTGAAGATTAGAAGAATGAGGGGAAAATCTCATTGAAATCTATCGAATATTGAAAGGCCTACATTGTGCAAATGTGGAGAGGATGCTTCCTATAGTGAGGGGTTCTAGGTCCAGAGGGGAGACCCTCAGAACAGAGATGAGGAGGAATTTCTTTAGCAGAGAGCGTGGATATATTTAAAGTGCAGGACCCCAAACAGTCCTTCCAGGTGAGACAACACTTCACTTGTGAGTCTGTTGAGGTCATCTATTGCATCCGGTGCTCCCGGTGCGGCCTCATCTACATCGATGAAACTCGACGCAGATTGGGGGACCGCTTCATTGAGCACCTCCACTCCATCGGCCACAACAGACAGGATCTCCTGGTAGCCACCCACTTCAACTCTGCTTCCCATTCCCATTCAGATATGTCCATACTGCCATGATGAGGTTAAACTCAGGTTGGAGGAGCAACACCTCATATACCATCTAGGTAGTCTCCAGCCCCTTGGTACGAACATAGAATTCTCCAACTTCCGGTAATTCCCTCCCCCTCCCTTCCTCGCTATCCCTATTTCACTCTACCCCCTCCCCCAACTCCCTCATGGTTCCGCCTCCTTCTTCTACTACCCATTGTTTTCAGGGCTATTACATCAATGCTCCCCCTCCCCCACCCCTTTGTCTTTCACATTACTGGTCTTTCAACTGAAGCCACAAGCATTCTTCAAAAATCCTTCCCCATCTTTCATTCTTCAGTCCTGACGAAGGGTTCCGGTCTGAAACATCGACTCATTGTTTCTAACTGATGCTGCCCAACCTGCTGAGTTCATCCAGCGTACTGAAAGTGTTGATTATATTAAGGCAGCAAGAGTCCATAGAGGGGAGGTTGGTTCCTGTGATACACTGATCAGTTGCAGTACCAAGCTATTATTCACCCAGATAGAATGTTTTCTGGGGCGCATTGATAAAAACATTAGTCAGAGTCGATGGGGACGTCAGATTTCTTTAGCCTCCTGAGTTGTAGACTCACCGGTCCGGTGAGCATCCTTGGCCAGGACATCAACATAGTGGATGACATCATAGTTGGCCATTACATCAACATAGTTGGACCAGGACAGACTATTGGTGAAGTTCACACCTATGAACTTGAAACACTCAACTCTCTCAACCTCAATAGTTGATGTAGACATGCACATGTGTACCACTTCACTTTCTAAAGTCAATGACTAGCTCCTTTGATTTGTTGACATTGCAGTAAAGACTGTTGCTATGATACCATGTCGCTAAGCTCTTTACCTCCTTCCTGTACTTTGATTTGTCATTATTTGAGATGCGGCCCACTACGTGGTATCATCTGCAAACTTTCAGATAGAGTTCGAGCAGAATCTAGGCCACTCAGAGTAGAGTTGGAGACTGAGGATGCAATCTTGTGGAGAATAATCACGGTGGAGATGTTACTGCCTGTCCTTACAGATTGCAGTCTGTTGGTCAGAAGGTCACCCTCAATACATTTTAAAAGTGGTTTGGCCTGTACTTGAAGAGCTGTGACTAGCAGGGTTTGGACCAAGAGTTGCAAAGTGGGGTTGATTAGGTTGCTCCTTTAGGACTGGCACTGTCCTGTGTTATAAATTTACAATGATTGTGACAAAATCATGGAAAAGTGATGAGTGATTTCCTCAAAGTCAAAGCAAAATTTTTAATCAAAATACATATATAGTATGTTAACATATAGTACTTTGAGATGTGATTTTTTCCTGAAATTTACATAAAATTAAAGAAATACAATAGAATTTGTGAAAAAAATGCACACACTAAGACTAACAAACAACCTATGTGCAAAAGATGACTAATTGTGTGAATAAAAATATAATACTCAGAAGATGAGTTGCAGAATCCTTAAAGAGTGAGTTTGCACGTTCTAGAATTAGTTTAGAGTTGTCATGAGTGAAGTTCAGGGGCCATGCCGGTTCAGGAGCCTGGTGGTTGTAGGTTAATAACTGTTCCTGAACCTGGTGGTGTGGGCCCCAAGGCTTCTGTCCTTTCCTGATAGCAGCAGCGAGAAGAGATCATGGTCTGGAAGGTGGGGGCCTTAATGATTGTTGGTGCTGTTTTGCAGCAGCGCTCCTTGTAAGTTTACTCATTGGCCCAGTTTTCCTGTCAGGCAAGCTGTAGACTTCACAAGCTCCTGGCATGCACTCTTGCACCTCTGGTTCAAGTTGGGAGATTTTGATGTTCCTATGCACTCACTTGGACATTTCACATTGGTGGAAAGTAAACCAAAACATTAGACTGCTCGCTGAGATTGACAATGAGACTCATTTCATAACTGGGCTTTGAGGAATCTTTCTTAAAAAAGATGAAAAGTGACTGCAGGGATAGGCAGTGCTAAATTCCACATAATTTATTGCATTGATCAAAAATGATGAGTGTAGGAAGTAAAATGAAGTAACGTTTTGTAATAGTTATTTTAAAAGGCACTGCACAATAAGGATACATGAATACCATTAAACATAATTCACTGTGAAATTAAAAATCTGCAGTTAATTTTACTGAAGGTAAAAGTGTTACGTTGCCATGATGCCTCCGGGGAATGGGTAAACTCTACTTTAATAATTGATGCTTGTGCTTTTGCAGTGAGCTACTCTTCATATATTCATCATTAAAAGTTTATTCAAGGTACTTCAAAACGTTTGATGAAAAATATTCATACATTATTGAAATTGAAATGGCTGTTGCTGTGTTGTGGACTGAAGTTAGTGGGTCACTATCAGCCAATATGACCTACTTGTACAAATTTCCTTTTGCAACAAATTTCACTACAACAATATCAAGATGATGATACTCAGTGGCCTCTTTATTAGGTACACCTTGCTCATTAATGCACATATCTAATCAGCCAATCATGTAGCTGCAACTCAATGAATAAAAGCATGCAGACATGGTCAAGATGCTCAGACCAAGCATCAGAATGGGGAAGAAATGCGATCCAAGTGACCTTGACCATGGAATGATTGCTGTTGTCAAGCAGGATGGTTTGGGTATCTCAGAAGCTGCAGAACACCTGAGATTTTCATGCACAACAGTCGTTAGAGTTTATAGCAAATGCAGCAAAAAAGAAAAATAAAATCCTGTGAGCAGCAAGTCTGCGGGTGAAAAATGCCTTCATAATGAGAATGGTCAGACTGGTTTAAGCTGACTGGAAGGTGGCAGTAACTCAAATATCCATGTGTTACAACAGTGATGTACAAAAGAACATCTGTGAACACACAACACATCAGATATTTAAGTGGATGGGTACAGCAGCAGAAGAATACATTAACGAAGGTAGAGCAGTGGATGTAGTATATATGGATTTAGCAAGGCATTTGATAAGGTACTCCATGTAAGGCTTATTGAGAAAGTAAGGAGGCATGGGATCCAAGGGGAAATTGCTTTGTGGATCCAGAGCTGGTTTGCCCACTGAAGGCAAAGAGTAACCACAGGTCATATTCTACATGGAGGCTGGTGACCAGTAGTGTGCCTCAGGGATATGTTCTGGGACCCCTACTCTTTGTGATTTTTATAAATGACCTGGATGAGAAAATGGGTTAGTAAATTTGCTGATGACAGGAAGGTTGGGTGTGTTGTGGATAGTGTGGAGGGCTGTCAGAGGTTACAGTGGGACATTGATAGGATGCAAAAATGAGCTGAGAAGTGGCAGGTGGAGTTCAACCCAGATAAGTGTGAGGTGGTTCATTTTGGTAGGTCAAATATGATGGCAGAATATAGCACTAATGGCAAGACTCTTGGCAGTGTGGAGGATCAGAGGGATCTTGGGTTCTGAGTCCATAGGACACTCAAAGCTACTCTGCAGGTTGACTCTGTGGTTAAGAAGGCATATGGTGCATTGGCCTTCATCAATCGTGGAACTGAGCTTAAGAGCCGAGAGGGAATGTCGCAACTATATAGGACTCTAGTCAGACCCCACTTGAGTACTGTGCTCAGTTCTGGTTGCCTCACTACAGGAAGGACGTGGAAACCATAGAAAGGGTAAGAGGAGACTTACAAGGATGTTGCCTGGATTAGGAAGCATGCCTCATGAGAAAAGGTTGAGTGAACTCGGCTTTTTCTCCTTGGAGCGACGGAGGATGAGAGGTGACCTGATAGAGGTGTACAAAATAATGAGAGGCATTTATCGTGTGGATAGTCAGAGGCTTTTTCCCAGGGCTGAAACGGCTAGCAGGAGAGGACATATTTTTAAGGTGCTTGGAAGTAGGTTTGGAGGAGATGTCAGGAGTAAGTTTTTACGCAGAGAGTGGTGAGTGTGTGGAATGGGCTGCGAGCGGTGGTGGTGGAGGTGGAAATGATAGCGTCTTTTAAGAAACTCCTGGATGGATACATGGAGCTTAGAGAAATAGAGGGCTATGGGTAAACCTAGGCAGTTCTAAGGTCTTCTACCAGAGACCTGAGAACTACCTGAGGGGTCGGCACAGTATCCTTGCTGTTCCTATTAGGGTGCTCCTCTGGACCGAAATCTCAGTTGTTGTTCCCTGGATTTGTTGGAGCCACTCTCCTGGTGCAGGTGTCCAAGCTCCAAGTGCTTCCATCACCACCAGGATTACTCTGGCTTTAACCTTCCACATCCTTTCTATCTGCTCTTTCAAGCCCTGGTATTTCTCCAGCTTCTCATATTCTTTCTTCCTGAAGTTACTGTCGTTTTGGATTGCCACATCTATTACTATTGCTTTCTTCTGTTCCTTGTTCAGTATTACTATATCTGGTTGATTGGCCAGTCTGTATTTGGAAGTCCCATAGGACCTTAGCTCTGTCATTGGGGTGTCCAATCCATACTCTGCGCAGATGTTCCTGTACACAATTCCAGCAATTCAGTGTATGCTGTCCCTGCTCCTATGTGCTGGATGGTTTCAGCGGATTCCTTGCACAGTCTGCATCATGGGTCTTGTCTGGTGTGATAGACTCCTACTTCTATCGCTCTTGTGCTCAGCGTCTGTTCTTGTTCAGCCATTAGCAGTGCCTCTGTGCTATCCCTCAGCCCTGCCATTTCCAGGACTTACTCATGGAAAAGGCAAAGGCAAAAGGAGGGCAAAGGCAGCGGAAGTTCCGGTCCTGGTGGAGCCCAGGGTGGCTGCTCGGGGCAAAAAGAACCGCAAGAAGTGGTGGCGGAAAGGCCAGGAGAGTGGAGCTGTTGGGCAGCACGGGCTGCTGCAAGGACACTGGATGCAAGAATCAGCAGCACTCAGGCCAAGCCCAAGGCTGCCGGGAGCGGAGGCTAACACTGGCAAATGTCCAGGAGCTGGGGTCTAGGGTTCAGATCCTGGTGGTGGCAGTCTGGTAGAAGTCTTGGGCTGGACACCATTACACCTGCCCACAAAGACCTCCAAATGAGAGTGACAAGAACAAGAAGAGCCATGCCGGCTTGGACTTCACCCAGATTAACAAAGTCCCCACCAATGGTTGGGGAACTGGGACCATCTGGCGATAATTTGGCTACAGGAACAAACCATAAATGGACGACTTTGGACAAATATATATCAACTGAATTTCCATTATTTCTCCAAAGAAGCAACTGTGGATGCAAGAATGCTCATGGATAAAAGGAAATGCTGGAAATACTCAGGAAGACAGACAACTTTTATGTTTAGGCAAAAAAATTAATCTCAATAAGCTTTTATCAGAATTGGAAAAAATTACAGATGCAACGAATTTGAAACTTGCACCGAAACAGGGAGAAGGAAGTGGAATAGGGAAGAAGTGTGACGTGATTGGTTAGAGCACTGGAGTTATTTGCATAGAAAATGTGTAGGTTGAATGGGTCAATTATGAGAAATGCAGTGGGACAAGGAAGATAATTCTGGAATGTGGATAGGTAATAATGTCAAATTCATTAATACTGGCCCAGTCAGCCAGATGTTGCCATACTACCTGCCTGTCCTTCATTGAAAGGTTCTTCTGCATCTACACTTTTGACCACAAGCCCATAAAACTGTGGTCAACATAGAACATACCGCAGTCTGCAAGAGAAGGACTCCATGGACATGGTTCCCAGACCATCTGTCAGAATGCCTTATCATCATACCTCACCGACCTTGCCTGGCTGGTGGTGAGAAGGGCTCTCCCTGTCAGATCCTTCCTGCATGCCCACACTGTTACTCCCACCATGCACTGGCTGCAGGATGACTGTAGTAGGGAAGAGATGCTCATCTCTTTGGGCACTGTGGATTTGAGAAGAGGATGTGGAGAAAGGTGCAAGGAAAACATACCAATCCTCATAGAGGGATCAGAAATGGAGGGAGTGAGCAGCTTCAAGTTCCTGGGTGTCAAAATCTCTGAGGATCTAACCCGGTCCCAACATGTCATGCAGTTATAAAGAAGGCAAGACAGCGGCTATATTTCATTCGGAGTTTGAAGAGATTTGGTATGTCAACAAATACACTCAAAAACTTCTTTTGCTGTACCGCGGAGAGCATTCTGACAGTCTGGTATGGAGGGGCTACTGCACAGGACCAAAAGAAGCTGCAGAGAGTTTCAAATCTAGTCAGCTCCATCTTGGGTACCAGCCTTCAAAATACCCAGGACATCTTCAGCAAATGGTGTCTCAGAAAGGCAGCGTCCATTATTAAAGACCTCCAGCACCCAGGACATGCCCTTTTCTCACTGTTACCATCAAGTAGGAGATACAGAAGCCTGAAGGTACACACTCAGCGATTCAAGAACAGCTTCTTCCCTTCTGCATTCCTGTTTTTGCACGTTTTTAAAAATCTATTTAATATACGTGTACCATAATTGATTTACTTATTTATTATTATTATTTTAATTTTTTCTCCCTCTCTGCTAGATTATGTATTGCATTGAACTGCTGCTAAGTTAACAAATTTCACGCCACATGCTGGTGATAATAAACCTGATTCTGTGTCATGCTTCATCCCGAGCAGTTGTGAGTCAGAGGACTCTCTGATCTATGGGACGTATATTCAGAACATTATATTCAGATATTACCCAGACTAGATGAACCTGGCTGGGCTTTGACTCTGACTAGTTATTCTTCAGGTACTTAACTCAGAGTCTTCTATAATAGTCCTTCTCTGGAGGTACTGTACTTGATCATTCAGTGAGGCAACTTATTTTATAATTTCTGAGATACTGCTTTGATTTTATGGCAAGTTGGATGATTATAAATTCATTATTTGTATGTGCTTGTTTCCTTAATTTCTTCAAACTGCTGCTGACTCCCATAATCACCTGAGCCACCTGGTTAGCAGTTATTGGAGCGCTCTTTATGCCTTAACAACGTATCAGATTGTCACTGCTACACAGGATCTTAAAGTTCAAAGTATATTTATTATCAAAGTATGTATACATTGTACAAATTTGAGATTTGTCTCCTCACAGACAGCCACAAAACAAAGAAACCTAAAAGAACCATTAAAAAGAGACTGCCCAGCACCCAGTAAGCAGAGAGGAAAAAAACAAATTGTGCAAAAATAAAAGCAAGCACATGGCATTCAGAACTGAAGTCCACGAAAGAGAGTCTGTCCACAGACATGAAACCACAGCCTCAGTTTAATGCAGGGCCAAGTAAACGTTACACAGCAGCGAGCTGAACCAGCCCATCCCACGGCTCTGGCCCCAACAACCTGACCCTTTCAATCCGGCCTGGCAATTAAATTGTCCAAACCTCAGGTCGTTCCTCACTCTTGGACCCAGGCTCTGTTGCTTTGATATGGTCTGGGGTCTGGGCCCTGCCTCTTCGACTTAGCCTGTACATGAAATTTCCAATTCAGCCCAGCATTTAAATTGATTGAACTCCGATCTTTTCTCACAATCTGGGACGGGCCTCAACTCTGTCCTGCCTCTGCTCACCTCAACTCTGCCCTGCTCCTGATCATTTCAGCTCTGCCATTCCTCTGCTCGCCTCAACTCTGCCCTGCCTCTGCTCGCCTCAACTCTGTCCTGCCTCCGCTCACTTCAACTCTGCCCTGCCCCTGCTCACCTCAACTCTGCCCTGCTCTGCTCACCTCAACTCTGTCCTGCCTCTGCTCACCTCAACTCTGCCCTGCCCCTGATCACTTCAGCTCTGCCCTTTCTCTGCTCACCTCAACTCTGCCCTGCTCTGCTCACCTCAACTCTGCCCTGCTCTGCTCACCTCAACTCTGCCCTGCCCCTGCTCACCTCAACTCTGCCCTTCCTCTGCTCGCCTCAACTCTGCCCATCCTCTGCTCGCCTCAACTCTACCTCGCCTCCACTCACTTCAACTCTGCCTCACCTTGCCTCAGTTCTGCTGCATCAAATTGCCTCCCAGTCCAAAGGGAAGTTACAGGCTCTTGTTTGTGGTGATTGTTTACCAGAAAGTGTTATTAGTAAAGTATTTAGTTGTTTTTTTCATTTTGTTTGCAGCTGATAAGTAGTTGCTGAGTTTCACCAGCATTATCTTAAACGGGAAACTCCAGGAGAGTGGAATTGTAATCCAGAGGATTGTAAAGTTGTCTCCACTGTGCTCCCATGCCGTCACTATCCAGATGTCCAAGTGCCAATGTGACCGCACTTCACACCTCACTATTTCATGCTGACTGGGTCTATTATTTCCAATTTTCTTTCTCTTTCGGCTGCTCCCAATATTTGTTTAGTTTTCTCCTATGGCAGTGCTTCCTGTTGGTCATGGCCTCAGCACTAAGATCACCCCATTATGATGTGTTGGTAGACTATTGAATCAAATTTTTCCACTTTCAGTGAGAAGAGTTTAAAGGAGACAGCTTTATAGAATGGGTGACAGCATAGAGGGAGACAGAGTAGGAGGGCTTTGGCTCAAGGGGGCTTCGGCGATAATGGGTAGAGGTGAGATACGTTACTTGTGTAGAATACAGACAGGAAGTATGTGTATGAGCCAGTTTTCTGTGCTTGGTGTCAGATGAGGGAAGTTCTGGAGACTCCCAACCTTCCGGATGGCCACATCTGCACCAGGTGCGTTCAGCTGCAGCTCCTTAGGGACCAGGTTAAGGACCTGGAGATGCAGCTTGATGACCTTTGTCTGGTCAGGGAGAGTGAGGAGGTGATAGAGAGGTACACCAGGGCCTCGGGAGACAGATGTGAGTAACAGTCAGGAGAGGGAAGGGCAAGAGGCAGATGCTAGAGAATATCCCTGTGGCTGCCCCCCTTAACAGTAAGTACTCCTGTTTGAATACTGTTGGAGGGGATGGCCTACCTGCGGGGAAGCAACAGTGGCTGACCCAGTGGCTCAGAATGGTAGGAAAAGGAAGAGGATGGCAGCAGTGATAGGGGACTCTATAGTTAGGGGGCCAGACAGCTGATTCTGTAGACACAGGAAAGAAACGCAGATGGTAGCTTGCCCCCCAGGTGCCAGGGTCCAGGATGTTTCTGATCAAGTCCACGATATCCTGAAGTGGGAAGGAGAACAACCAGAGGTTGTGGTACATAATGGTACCAACAACATAGGTAGTAAAAGGGATGAGGTCCTGAAAACAGACTACAGGGAGTTAGGAATGTAGTTGAGAAGCAGGACCTCAAAAGTAGTAATCTTGGGATTACTGCCTGTGCCACGTGGCAGTGAATATAGGAATAGAATGAGGTGGAAGATAAATGCGTGGCTGAGGGATTGGAGCAGGGGACAGGGATTCAGATTTCTGGATCATTAGGACCTCTTTTGGGGCAGGTGTGACCTGTACAAAAGGGACAGGTTGCATTTGAATCTGAGGGAGATCAAAATCCTGGTGGGGAGGTTTGCTAAGGCTATTGGGGAGAATTTAAACTAGAATTGCCAGGGGGGTGGGAACCAAACTGAAGAGATGGAGGAAGGAGTGGTTGGCTCACAAATAGAGAAAGCTTGTAGACAGTGCCAGAGGGAGGATAGGCAGGTGATAGAGAAGGGATGTGCTGGTTTGAGATGCGTCTATTAATGCAAGGAGTATTATGAACAAAGAGCTTAGAACATGGATCAATACTTCAAACTATGATGTTGTGGCCATTAGAGAGATTTGGATAGCTCAGGGGCAGGAATGATTTCTTCGAGTGCCAAGCTTTAGATATTTCAGATAGGATAGGGAAGGAGGCAAAAGAGGTGGGGGTGTAGCACTGTTGATCATGGATGCAGAGAAGGTGGACGTCATGGAGGGATTGTCTATGGAGTCTCTGTGGGTGGAAGTTAGGAACAGAAAGGGGTCAATAACTCAACTAGGTGATTTTTATGGACCACTCAATAGTAATAGGGACATCGAGGAGCAGATAAGGAGACAGATTCTGGAAAGGTGTCATAATAACAGGTGTAATAATCCTGTACCATCACCACCCTTATCAACTCCGGAGACCTTCCATCCTCAGCCACTAAACTCATAACTCCCACACCCCGTACCGCTCGGTTTTACCTCCTCCCCAAGATCCACAATCCTGACTGTCCCGGTAGACCCATAGTTTCTGCCTGCTCCTCTCCCACCGAACTTGTATCTGCCTGCCTGGACTCCATTTTGTCACCCATAGTTCAGTCCCTCCCCACCTACATCCGGGATACATCCCATGCCCTCCACCTCTTCAATAACTTCCAGTTCCTCGGTCCCAACCACTTCATTTTCACTTTGGATGTCCAATCCCTAAACACCTCCATTCCCCATCAAGAAGGCCTCAAAGCCCTGCGTTACTTTCTGGATAATAGACGTCACCAGTTCCCCATCACCACTACCCTCCCCCAGTTGGCGGAACTGGTTCTCACACTCAATAACTTCTCTTTTAAGTGCTCTTCCCACTTTCTTCAGACTAAGGGTGTAGCTATGAGAACTCGCATGGGCCCTAGCTATGCCTGCCTCTTCGTTGGTTATGTGGAACAGTCTGTACTCCAAACCTATTCTGGTATTGCTCCCCAACTTTTCCTTCGCTACATTGATGACTACATTGGTGCTGCTTCCTGCACCCATGCTGAGCTCGTCAATTTCATCGACTTTACTTCGAACTTCCACCCAGCCCTCAAATTCACTTGGTCTATCTCGGACACTTCTCTCCCCTTTCTCAATCTCTCGGTCTACATCTCTGGAGACAGAATGTCCACTGACATCTTCTATAAGCCCACTGACCTCAACTATACCTCTTCCCACCCCGCCACATGCAAAAATGCCATTCCCTATTCCCAGTTCCTCCGTCTCCACCGCACCTGCTCCGAGGATGAGGTTTTCCGTTCCAGGACATCTCAAATGTCCTCTTTCGTTAAGGATCGTGGTTTCCCTTCTGCCCTCACCCGCATCTCTTCCATTTCCCGCACTTCGGCTCTCACCCCATCCTCCCACCACCACAACAAGGACAGAGTTCCCCTTGTCCTTACCTACCACCCCACCAGCCTCTGGATCCAGCACATTATCCTCCGCAACTTCCGCCACCTTCAACAGGTCCCCACCACTAATCACATCTTTCCCTCTCCACTCCTCTCTGCTTTCCACAGGGATCGGTCCCTCTGCGACTCCCTGGTCCACACGTCCCTCCCCACGGATCTCCCACCTGGCACTTACCCCTGTAAGCGCAAGTGCTACACCTATCCCTACACCTCCTCTCTTGCCACCATTCTGGGCCCCAAACAGTCCTTCCAAGTGAGGCAACACTTCACTTGTGAGTCTGTTGGGGTCATCTATTGCATCCAGTGCTCCCGGTGTGGCCTCCTCTACATCGGTGACACCCGATGCAGATTGGGGGACCGCTTTGTCGAGGACCTCCGTTCCGTCCGCCACATCAGACAGGATCTCCCAGTAGCTACCCATTCAGATATGTCCATACATGGCCTCCTCTACTGCTATGATGAGGCTAAACTCAGGTTGGAGGAGCAACACCTCATATACCGTCTAGGTAGACTCCAGCCCCTTGGTATGAACATAGAATTCTCCAACTTCTGGTAATTCCCTCCCCATCCCTTCCTCTATCCCTCTGCCCCCTCCCCCGGGTGCCTATCACCTCCCTCATGGTTCCGCCTCCTTCTACTACCCATTGTGTTTTCCCCTATTCCTTCTTCACCTTTCTTACCTATCACCTCCCTGCTTTCCCTCCCCCACCCCTTTATCTTTCCCTTTACTGGTTTTTCACCCGGAACCTACCAGCCTTCTCCTTCCCACCCTCCCCCCACCTTCTTTATAGGGCCTCTGCCCCTTCCCTCTGCAGTCCTGAAAAAGGGTTCCGGCCCGAAACGTCGACTGATCTTTTCCACGGATGCTGCCCGACCTGCTGAGTTCCTCCAGCGTGTTGTGAGTGTTGCTTTGACCCCAGCATCTGCAGAGTATTTTGTGTTAATAATAACAGGGTTGTCATGGTGGGAGATTTTAATTTCCCAAATATTGATTGGCATCTCCTGAGAGTGAGGGGTTTAGATGGGGTGGAGTTCGTTAGGTGTGTTCAGGAAGATTTCTTGACACAATATGTAGATAAGAGGAGAGGCTGTACTTGATCTGGTATTGGGAAATGAACCTGATCAGGTGTCAGATCTCTCAGTGGGAGAGCATTTTGGACATAGTGATCACAATTCTATCTCCTTTACCATAGCATTGGAGAGGGATAGGAACAGACAAGTTTGGAAAGCATTTAATTGGAGTAAGGGGAAATATGAGGCTATCAGGCAGGAACTTGGAAGCATAAATTGGGAACAGATTTTCTCAGGAAAATGTACGGAAATTTGACAAATGTTCAGGGGATATTTGCATGGAGTTCTGCATAGGTATGTTTCAATGAGACAGGGAAAGGATGATAGGGTACAGAAACCATGGTGTACGAAGGCTGTTGTAAATCTAGTCAAGAAGAAAAGAAGAGCTTACCAAAGATTCAGAAAGCTAGGTAATGATAGTGAGCTAGAAGATTATAAGGCTAGCAGGAAGGAGCTCAAGAAAGAAATTTGGAGAGCCAGAGGGGGCAGTGAGAAGGCCTTGGTGAACAGGATTAAGGAAAACCCCAAGGCATTCTACAAGTATGTGAAGAGCAAGAGGATAAGACGTGAGAGAATAGGATCTATCAAGTGTGACAGTAGGAAAGTGTGTACGGAGCCGGAGGAGATAGCAGAGGTACTTAATGAGTACTTTGCTTCAGTATTCACTACGGAAAAGGATCTTGGCGATTGTAGGGATGACTTTCAGTGGACTGAAAAGCTTGAGCATATAGACATAAAGAAAGAGGATGTACTGGAGCTTTTGGAAAGCATCAAGTTGGATAAGTTATCGGGATCTGATTAAATGTACCCCAGGCTATTGTGGGAGGCGAGGGAGGAAATTGTTGAACTTCTGGTGATGATCTTTGCATCATTAATGGGAATGGGAGATGCTCCAGAGGATTGGAGGGTTGCGGATGTTGTTCGCTTATTCAAGAAAGGGAGTAGAGATAGCCGAGGAAATCATAGACCGGTGAGTCTTACTTCGGTGTCTGGTAAGTTGATGGAAAAGAGCCTCAAAGGCAGGATTTGTGAACATTTGGAGAGACATAACAGTCAACATGGCTTTGTCAAAGGCAGGTCATGCCTTACAAGCCTGATTGATTTTTTTGAGGATGTGACTAAACACATTGATGAAGGTAGAACAGTAGATCTAGTGTATATGGATTTCAGCAAGGCATTTGATAAGGCACCCCATGCAAGGCTTATTGAGAAAGTAAAGAGGCATGGGACCCAAGGGGACCTTGCTTTGTGGATCTAGAATTGGCTTGCCCACAGAAGGCAAAGAGTGGTTGTAGACGGGTCATATTCTGCATGGAGGTCTGCCTCAGGGATCTGTTCTGGGACCCCTACTCTTCGAGATTTTTATAAATGATCTGGATGAGGAAGTGGAGGGATGGATTAGTAAATTTGCTGATGACACAAGAGTTGGGGTGTTGTGGATAGTGTGGAGGTCTGTCAGAGGTTATAGCAGGACATTGATAGGATGCAAAACTGGGCAGAGAATTGGCAGATGGAGTTCAACCCAGGTAAGTGTGAGGTGGTTCATTTTGGTAGGTCAAATATGATGGCAGAATATAGTATTAATGGTAAGACTCTTGGCAGTATGGAGGATCAGAGGGATCTTGGAGTCAGAGTCCATAGGGAACTCAAAGCTGGTACGCAGGTTGACTCTGTGGTTAAGAAGGCATATGGTGCATTGGCCTTCATCAATCGTGGGATTGAGTTTAAGAGCCGAAAAGTAATGTTGCAGCTCTCTAGGACCCTGGTCAGATCCCACTTGGAGTACTGTGCTCAGTTCTGGTCGCCTCACTACAGGAAAGATGTGTAAACCATGGAAAGGGTGCAGAGGAGATTTAGAACATACAGCACAGTACAGGCCCTTCGGCCCACAATGTTGTGCCGATCCTCAAACCCTGTCTCCCATATAAGCCCCCACCTTAAATTCCTCCATATACCTGTCTAGTAGTCTCTTAAACTTCACTGGTGTATCTGCGTCCACCACTGACTCAGGCAGTGCATTCCACACACCAACCACTCTCTTAGTCAAAAACCTTCCTCTAATATCTCCCTTGAACTTACCATCCCTCACCTTAAAGCCATGTCCTTTTGAGCAGTGGTGCCCTGAGGAAGAGGCACTGGCTATCCACTCTATCTATTCCTCTTATTATCTTGTACACCTCTATCATGTCTCCTCTCATCCTCCTTCTCTCCAAAGAGTAAAGCCCTAGCTCCCTTAATCTCTGATCATAATGCATTCTCTCTAAACCAGGCAGCATCCTGGTAAATCTCCTCTGTACCCTTTCCAATGCTTCCACATCCTTCCTATAGTGAGGTGACCAGAACTGGACACAGTACTCCAAGTGTGGCCTAACCAGAGTTTTATAGAGCTGCATCATTACATCGCAACTCTTAAACTCTATCCCTCGACTTATGAAAGCCAACACCCCATAAGCTTTCTTAACTACCCTATCCACCTATGAGGCAACTTTCAGGGATCTGTGGACATGTACCCTGAGATCCCTCTGCTCCTCCACACTACCAAGTATCCTGCCATTTACTTTGTACTCTGCCCTGGAGTTTGTCCTTCCAAAGGGTACCACCTCACACATCTCTGGGTTGAACTCCATCTGCCACTTCTCAGCCCACTTCTGCATCCTATCAATGTCTTTCTGCAATCTTTGACAATCCTCTACACTATCTACAACACCACCAACCTTTGTGTCATCTGCAAACTTGCCAACCCACCCTTCTACCCCCACATCCAGGTCGTTAATAAAAATCACGAAAAGTAGAGGTCCCAGAACAGATCCTTGTGGGACACCACTAGTCACAATCCTCCAATCTGAATGTACTCCCTCCACCACCACCCTCTGCAGGCAAGCCAACTCTGAATCCACCTGGCCAAACTTCCCTGGATCCCATGCCTTCTAACTTTCTGAATAAGCCTACCGTGTGGAAAATGCCTTACTAAAATCCATATAGATCACATCCACTGCACTACCCTCATCTGTATGCCTGGTCACCTCCTCAAAGAACTCTATCAGGCTTGTTAGACACGATCTGCTCTTCACAAAGCCATGCTGACTGTCTCTGATCAGACCATGATTCTCTAAATGCCTATAGATCCTATCTCTAAGAATCTTTTCCAACAGCTTTCCCACCACAGACATAAGGCTCACTGGTCTATAATTACCCGGATTATCCCTACTACCTTTTTTGAACAAGGGGACAACATTCGCCTCCCTCCAATCCTCCGGTACCATTCCTGTGGACGTAAAGACCCTAGCCAGAGGCTCAGCAATCTCTTCTCTCGCCTCGTGGAGCAGCCTAGGGAATAGTCCGTCAGGTCCCAGGGACTTATCTGTCCTAATGTATTTTAACAACTCCAACACCTCCTCTCCCTTAATATCAACATGCTCCAGAACATCAACCTCACTCATATTGTCCTCACCATCATCAAGTTCCCTCTTATTGGTGAATACCGAAGAGAAGTATTCATTGAGGACCTCGCTCACTTCCACAGCCTCCAGGTACATCTTCCCACTCTTATCTCTAATCAGTCCTACCTTCACTCCTGTCATCCTTTTTTTCTTCACATAATTGAAGAATGCCTTGGGGTTTTCCTTTACCCTACTCGCCAAGGCCTTCTCATGCCCCCCCTTGCTCTTCTCAGCCCCTTCTTAAGCTCCTTTCTTGCTTCCTCAATAGACCCATCTGATCCTTGCTTCGTAAACCTCATGTATGCTGCCTTCTTCCACCTGACTAGATTTTCCACCTCACTTGTCACTCATGGTTCCTTCACCCTACCATTCTTTATCTTCCTTACTGGGACAAATTTATCCCTAACATCCCGCAAGAGATCTCTAAACATCGACCACATATCCATAGTACATTTCCCTGCAAAAACATCATCCCAATTCACACCCGCAAGTTCTAGCCTTATAACCTCATAATTTGCCTTTCCCCAATTAAAACGAGGATTTACAGGGATTTACAAGATTTACAAGGATATTGCCTGGTTTGGGGAGCTGCCTTATGAGAATAGGTTGAGCGAATTCGGCCTTTTCTCCTTGGAGCGACAGAGGATCAGCGGTGACCTGATAGAGATGTTTAAGATGATGAGAGGCATTGATCGTGTGGATAGTCAGAGGCTTTTTAAGAGTCTCCTGGATAGGTACATGGAGCTTAGAAAAATTGAGGTCTATGGGTAGCCCTAGGTAATTTCTAAAGTAAGTACATGTTTGGCACAGCGTTGTGGGCCGAAGGGCTTGTGTTGTGCTATAGATTTTCTATTTTTCAATGTTTCTAATAGCAGTGATTGAAGAATATTGTTCTCAACTATAAACCAACAGTTGAACCCTGCCCCAACCTATAATGTCCTCAGTCAAACATATGCTACAAAACGTGAGGAAATAGCAATACATTATTTCATCAGTAGAGAGAATATTAGAAACATAGAAACACAGAAAATTTACAGAGCAATACAGGCTCTTCGGCACACAGTGCTTTGCCAGACATGTACTTACTTTATTGATACTGATATTGGTAACCTCTATAGCCAACCTCTTCAGATGGTAACCATGTAAAAATTTACAAGTATTTCCAATTCAGAACTCAATCAGATTATAAGAAAGATTCAATGTCTACATGATGGCTTGAACCTGTCCCTACCACACTTTTTAAACACTGTTTTAATGATGTTTTCAATTCTGTTAGGAAAATTACTAACACATCCCTTGAAACTGGAGTCTCCAAAATTGCAACTGTCAAACCCTTACTTAAAAAGACAAATATTGATAGTGAGGTACTCACTAACTACAGGCTTATACCAAATCTTCCTTTCCTGGGCAAGATTCTCGAGAAATCATTTTTCAACCAAATTTAACTTTCTAAATGAGAACAATATTCTTGAAACATTTCAGTCAGGTGTTAGAGCAAACATAGCACGGAGTCGCCTATTATCAAAGTAGTCAGCACTGATGCCAACAGATTCTCATTTCTAATTCTTCTAGATCTTAGTGCTGCCTTCAACACAATTGATCACAACATTTTTGCATTGCCTTGAGAACTGGGTTGGCCTCTCTGGTAGTTCCATTAATTGGTTTCACTCGAATACCTTAGAGAGAAAAATTTTTGTTTGTCTTGGAGACCAATTTTCTCAGAGATATGATGCAGCTTTTGGCATTGCTCTAGGAAGTTGGATTTCCTTCTCTTCTCCTTGTATATGCTTCCCTTATAGTCATCTTTAGAGAGCACAGTTATGTAGATGACACACAATTGTGTATCTTGATTGAGTCTGATGATGATAACACCCTATCTTCCCTGACATCTGGCATGGCGACAATAAACAACTGGATGAACAATAATTTTTTGAAACTAAAAGAAGATAAAACTGAAATACTTTCAGTTGGTCTCAAAACTAAAAGTGATAAGCTTCTTAATAAATTTGGGAACTTGTTTCCCCCTGTAAAATCAGAAGTAACAAACCTAGGTGTTATCCTTGACTCTGATTTGAATTTTAAGTCTCGCATAAAGAAAGTGACCAGAACAACTTTTTGACATTTAAGAAATATTGCAAAGGTAATTTGTTTCTGTCACGTAATGATGCTGAAAAACGACTTCACATATTTATATCAAATAGACTAGATTACTGCAGAGCACTTTTTACCGGCCTTCCAAAGCAATCTACCATCAAACTTCAACTCATTCAGAATATCATTGCTAGACTTTTAGCTAAAACCAGTATGAGGGAGCATATCACTCCCATTCTCACAGAATCACTTTTGTTTTATAATCCTGCTTGAGCTCCCAGGTTTTCTTCCACCGGTCTCTTATTTTAAACAATCTCCCTCAAAAGATAGGCGGCAGGTCAGCTTATTTGGACTATCAGAATCAGAATCAAAATCAGGTTTATTATCACCGGCATGTGATGTGAAATTTGTTAACTATGCTCCTAAATTGTGGAATTCAATAATTAAGACGATAAGGGATACAGACCCAATTAACACTTCTCAATGTCAGCTCAAAACCAATGCATTTAGCTTTGCTTTTAATAAACTTCTCTTTGTCTTTTATTTTCATATTTATTTTTTTATATCTTATTTTCATGTTTGCACTTTATCCCACTGTAAAGAACTTAGAACTATATTGTCTGTATAAGAAGTGCTCTATAAATAAGTTATTATTATTATTATTAATTATTTCACATTTTGAAAGACATTTTCAAAGTTCAAGTATATTGCTGTCATCGGCATACATACCCAGGACATAAATGCCATGAAAGTTGGCTTTCTGCAGTAGTTGCCACAGTGCTTTACCAGATGAGGACAAAAGGTAAATTAACATAGACTTAAACTGGCATAGATTATAATACCATAAAACGTAGGAGCAGTATTAGGTCATTTGGCCCATCGAGTCTGCTCCGTCATTTCACCATGGCTGATCCAATTTTCCTCTCAGCCCCAATCTCCTTCCTTCTCCCTGTATTCCTTCATGCCCTGACCAATCAAAAGAATGACGGGTGTGTGGATCACACTACTAGGGGTGGTGGCGCAGGCAGACACATTAGAGGCATTTAAGAAACTCTTAGATAGGCACATGGATGATAGAGAAAGGGGAGGAGGTTATGTAGGAGGGAAGGCTGTTATTATGATATTAGAACAGGTTAAATGGTCAGCACAACATTGTGGGCTGAAGGGGCTGTACTGTGCTGTAATGTTCTATGTTCTATAACTTAGACATGTGCAAAATAAACAAAACAGTACAAGAGAAAAAGGTAGTCCAAGGTAGTGTTAGCTCAATTCAAGAACCTGATAGCAGTGGGGAAAAAGCTATTGTTGAAACTTAGGGAATCTAATTACTTAAACAAATATTCAAACAAAGGAAAGAGAAAAGAAAACACAACCTTGGTCATCTTGTACTCTGAACAGAGATAACAAAAAAACATCCAGAGATAACAATTAACCTATAGACTAGATAGATTCAAGTAGCATGACTCTTGCTACAGAAAACTAAAGTTTCTCGGAGAAACTGTATTGTAACTGCTGGAAAACTCAATGAACAATTACATGAAATACATAAATTTTCAAGCAAGCAAAGAAAAGTTGAACTAAAAGAAAATAATAGTTCTACACCCCAATTCAACAGTACTCACTAGCTTGATGTTGTGGTGCCACAAACATGGCCATGTAGATTCTCCCTGTGGCTGGATGAGATTTCCTGGTACTCAGGTTTCCTGCCACATCCCAAGGAAATGTAATAGGGTATGTGGCCACTATAAGTGTGGACCAGGCAGGGAATCAGAATCAAGAAATTCTGTTAATGCTGGAAATACAAAGCAACACCCATAAAATGCTGGAGGAACTCAGCAGGTCAGGCAGAATCTATGGAGGGAAGTGAACAGTGGATGTTTCAGGCTGACACCCTTCACAAGAATTGGAAAGGAAGGGGAAAGAAGCCAGAATAAGAAGGTAGGGGGAGGGGAAGGAGTACAAACCGGCAGGTGAGAGGTGAAGCCAAGTCAGAGAGAAGAGGGGTCAGGAAGGAGGAATGAGGTGAGTTAGAGTGGGGTGGAGTGGATGGACATGTGAGAGAGAATAGGTTATGGGGAAATGAGAGGGGGGGAATGGTCTGATGGAATGGGATTGAGGGAAATGACCAAATAACCTCCTTCCATGATAAGAGAAAATACATTACAGACCTAATGTTAACCAATATGTGTCTGTATTGATGTGCAGTTATTACTATGGAATTACCTTCCTTGTAGCAATTCCCAGCTCCAGGTCTCAAGAATAATATCAAATATCTGATACAAGCCATCAGCCCTTGTGCCTGTGGAGGTGAGAACTCTCCTGAACCATTTACACCTTCCAACACTAGGGTGGGAGCCCAGTCATAACTTCTTCAGAACACATTCAAATATTTAAATGTGATCAATTTCCCAGATGTGATTTTCCCTTACAAATTCATGTTGATTGTTCTTGATTAATTTATCCTTCCACATGAAGACTTGTGCTGTGCCTCAGATTTGATCTCAGTAATTTGCCTACCTCGCAAGGTGAAGTACTAGCTGTCAATTATTTAGTTTTACCATTTCCTCCTTTTTCAAACAGCACAGCACTGTCTGATCTCCAATCCCCAGCACCAATATGGTGGTAAGAGACAATCCAGAAATCATGGTTGGAGCTAAAAACCTCAATTACTCCATCCAGTACTTCACAATAATCCATAATTCTCTTCTCCAATTCCAATCTAGAAATACAATTGCTCCCGGACTGCTGATGCTCACTATTTGCTCATGAGACACATGTGAACAGTGCCACAGTAAGGCAGTTACCTGCACTTGTCTCACTCCCATCCCAGTTTAGATGTGCAATCTATTGCTTGAGTAAGTTGGCTTCTGACTGGTGAGGCCAAATACAATGAGACATTCACAATGAAAATACAAGATTCAGCCCAGAAATACTTTGACAGAACAGGACTTGCTATGGAGGGCATCCAGAATTAACATTGTAATGCTTTGCATGACAAGTAACCATGCTTCTAGTACATCAGTATCTAAAATGTTATCATAAAATAACACTCAAAAAGATTGTAAATAACTGCAATATGTAACATCTTGTAGCAATGTGCTACACACAGAGCTAGAAATAATGACACGCAGTCTGCAAGTTTCACTCGAGACTAGTTTATTCAAACTTCGCTTCACTGGCTTTTACGCAGTTCCGTTCCTGCCCTTTCCGGGCGGAAAAGACGTCCGAGGTGCATTACAAAAGTGTCTTCCTGCGCGCGGGCTTTCTCCCCTTGCTGGTGAAGAAGAAGGCCCAGCGCCATTTTGGGGCTGGCCTCTGTGCCGATGCGCGCGTCATTTTGTGAGCCAGTTATCCCGCGTAGAAAGTGGGTCGCCACATAACCCTCCCCTCGCCCCAGAACCGGCGATACACCCCCCCCCCACAGTCCACAGTCTGGATCAGTCTCTGTTTGGGCGGTCTGCCTCTGCGCCGCAGTGCCTGAACCTTGACCCCGCTGCGCCAAGTCCACATGGGCCAGTTTGAGTTGGTCCACCATGAAAACCTCCTCTTTCCCCCCAATGTCCAGAACGTACGTGGACCCATTGTTCCTGATCACCTTGAACGGCCCCTCGTACGGCCGCTGTAGTGGTGCCCGGTGTGTGCTCCTTCGTACAAATACAAACTTACAGTTCTGCAGGTCTTTGAGTACGCAGGTCGGGATTTGTCCGTGCTGTGAAGTCGGTACGGTGGGGGGGGGGGTTCAGGTTGCCAAGCGTAGTTTATCCAGGACTGTTCCGGGTTCTTCCTGTTGCCCCCTTGTCGCTGGTATGGACTCTCCTGGGACGACCAGGGGTGTGCCGTACAGCAGCTCGGCCGACGAGGTGTGCAGATCCTCTTTGGGCGCTGTGCGGATTCCAAGCAGGACCAATTAGGCCCTTTCAGGCGGGCCATGAGAGCCGACTTCAAGTGACGGTGGAAACATTCCACTAGTCCGTTCGACTGTGGGTGGTAGGCAGTTGTGTGGTGTAATTGTGTTCTCCATAGGCTGGCCACAGCCGACCACAGGCTGGAGGTGAACTGGGCACCTTTGACGGAGGTAATGTGGGCCGGTATCCCGAAGCATGCTACCCAGGTTGCAGTCAGCGCTCGGGCGCAGCAATCGGAGTTGGTGTTGGTGAGCAGGACCGCCTCTGTCCATCTGGTGAACCGGTCTATCATAGTTAGGAGGTACCACGCTCCTCACGACACTGGCAGGGGCCCTACGATATCTACACGAATGTGGTCGAACCTCCAGCAGGTGGGTTCAAACTGCTGCGGCGGGGCTTTGGTGTGCCGCTGAACCTTGGCTGTTTGGCACTGCGTGCATGTTTTGGCCCATTCGCTGACCTGTTTGCGAAGTCTATGCCACACAAACTTGCTGGAGACCATCGGGACATTTGTCCTGATAGATGAGTGCACCAAGCTGTGTATGGAGTTGAAAACTTGCTGCCACCAGGCTGCTGGGACGATGGGGTGTAGCCACATCACAGAGGAGGGTCCTCTCTCCTGGGCCTACGATGAAGTCTTGCAGCTGCAAACCCGAGACTGCGGTCCTGTAGCTGGACATCTCGTCGTCTGCCTGCTGCGCCTCCGCCAGTGCTGCATAGTCTACCCCCTGGGACAGGGCCTGGATAGCTGGCCTGGAGAGTGCGTCCGCCACGATGTTGTCCTTTCCCGAGACATGCTGGATGTCCATCGTGTACTCTGAGATGTAGGACAGATGTCGTTGCTGGCAGGCCGACCAGGGATTGGACACCTTCGTGAGCGTGAAGGTCAACGGTTTGTTGTCCATGAACGCGGTGAACGGCCTGCCTTCTAAAAAGTACCTAAAATGCTGGATATAGTGCCAACAGCTCCCGGTCGAAGGCACTGTACTTGAGTTCAGATAGCCTTAGGTGTCTGCTGAAGATCGCCAGGGGTTGCCAACGCCCCTCGATGAGTTGCTCCAGCACCCCACCGACTGCTGCGTTGGATGCGTCCACTGTGAGGGCCGTTGGAACATCTGTTCTGGGGTGCACCAGCATCTTGGCATCTGCCAAGGCTTCCCTGGCTTTAACAAAAGTGGCTGCGGCCTCTTCATCCCAAGTAATGTCCTTGTCTTTACCCGACATCAGGGTGAACAAAGGGCGCATGATACGGGCTGCTGAGGGGAGGAAGCGGTGGTAGAAGTTCACCGTACCAATGAACTCCTGCAGGCCTTTGACTGTGTTGGGCCGGGCGAAGTGGCGGATCGTGTCTACCTTGGCGGGCAGAGGTGTTGCCCCGACTTTGGTAATCCTGTGGCCCAGGAAGTCGATGGTGTCAAGTCCAAACTGGCATTTGGCCGGGTTGATCGTGAGGCCGAAATCACTCAGGAGGAAGTAGAGCTGGCGGAGGGAGGTGGGACAGATGCTCCTGACGACTACTGCTGGCTATGAGGATGTCTTCCAAATAGATGAATGCAAAGTCCAGGTCACGTCCCACCGCATCCATTAGCCGCTGGAACGTCTGTGTGGCATTCTTCGGGCCGAATGGCATTCAGAGGAATTCGAACAGGCTGAAAGGGGTGATGAGTGCTGCTTTGGGGATGTCTTCAGGGTGTACCGGGATTTGATGGTATACCCGGACGAGGTCTACTTTGGAAAAGATGCTTGCCCCGTGCAGGTTCGCTGCAAAGTCCTGTATGTGCGGCACGGGGTAGCGGTCTGGAGTTGTAGCCTCGTTCAGTCTGTGGTAGTCACCGCATGGTCTCCAGCCCCGGGCTGCTTTGGGCACCATGTGCATGGGGGAGGCCCATGGGCTGTCGGACTGCCGTATGATCCCCAATTCCTCCATCCTCTTGAATTCCTCCTTCAGCAGGCGGAGCTTGTCCGGGGGGAGCCTTTGTGCGCGGGCGTGGAGGGGTGGTCCCTGGGTCAGAATGTGGTGCTGTATTCCGTGTCTCGGCATGGCTGCCGTGAACCAATGGAAAGTTCATCAGAATTCTGGTGAATTCATTGTCAGACAGTGTGATAGAATCCAGGTGTGGGGCCGGCAACTTGGCTTCACCCAGGGAGAACGTCTGGAAAGTCTTGGCGTGGACCAGTCTTTTCCCTTGCAAGTCGACCAGCAGGCTGTGAGCTCGCAAGAAGTCTGCCCCCAGGAGTGGTTGGGCCACGGCGGCCAGTGTGAAGTCCCACGTGAACCAGCTGGCACCGAACTGCAGCTGCACTGTGCGGGTGCCGTAGGTCTGTATCGTGCTGCCGTTTGCGACCCTCAGGGTGGGTCCCGGCTCGCTGTTGTGGGTGTCATACCCAGTTGGGGGTAAGACGCTGATTTCCGCTCCGGTGTCGACCAAGAAGTGGCGTCCCAACTGTTTGTCCCAGACGTACAGGAGGCTGTCCTGGTGTAGCCATTAGCGGAGGCTGGCCCTGGTGTTTTCTGGGAACTTGCAGGGCGGGGACAATGGCGGGCTTCTGTGCCCCACCACTGGTGATAGAAACACCACTGTTCATTGGCCTCCTCATGCCTGCCTCTGGATTGTGTGCACCCTGTTGCCAGGCCTGGTCTGGCCTGCTGTTGGGCGCGTGGCTTGGTAATCTGTCCAACGGACGCCCTGCTCTCCCTCTTGGCTTTCCACAGCACGTCTGCCTGGGCTGCCACCTTCTGGTGGTCACTGAAATCTGCATCGGCCAGCAGCAGATGTATGTCCTCGGGCAGTTGCTCTCGGAATGCCTGCTCCAACATAAGGCAGGGCTTGTGTCCTTCAGCCAGGGCCAGCATCTCGTTCATTAATGCTGACGGCAGCCTGTCTCCCAAACTGTCCAGGTGCAGCAAGCGGGCACCTTGCTCACACCATGAGAGGCCTAAGGTCCCTATGAGCAGTGCTTTGAATGCTGCATATTTGCCTTCTTCTGGGGGTGACTGTATGAAATCCTCAACCTGGGCAGCCTGGTCAAGGGAGCTCACCACGTAATAGTAACATATAGAATCAGAAGATATCTGCCGAATCTGGGCTTCTGCTTGGTCAAACCACACGCGTGGTCGCAGCGTCCAGAAAGTTGGCAGTTTTAGCAAGACTGCGTGAACAGATAAAGAGTCAATCATCTTTGGTCTAAATCCCATTTGGACTGTCGGGGTCACCAATGCTACACACAGAGCTAGAAATAACAACACGCAGTCTTTAAGTTGCACTTGAGACTAGTTTATTCAAACTTTGCGGCACTGGCTTTATGCAGTTCTGTTCCCGCCCTCTCCGGACGGAAATGACATCAGAGGTGCATTACAAAAGTCTCTTCCCGAGCGCGGGCTTTCTCCCCTTGCTATTGAAGAACAAGGCCCAGCGCCATTTTGGGGCTGGCCTCTCTGCCAACTCATGCGCCATTTTGTGAGCCGGTTTGCCTGCATAGAAAGTGGGTCGCCACAATCTCAATATTATCCGTGAGTTGAGAAGAGAATAAAATCAAAAAATAATTCTAACAGCAGAGAAATTAAGACAGAAATGCATGCAAATTGCCCACTGTGAAGGTCAGAGAATTGCCAGGTAAAGGACTGTAGGTTTCAAATCTAGTCAAGTTGGAGTTAGAGAACAGTGGGGAAATTAAATATCTTATCACGCAGGGAAAGCACAATTGTGGCCAAGTCTGAGGGGAATGATATAATAGGCCTCAATCTGAAAGGTGCCAGTAATACCATAAAGGATCCCACACACTCTGCTCATGGACTGTTTGTCCCACTCCCATTAGGAAAGAGGCTATGAAGCACTGGTGAGGCATTACTTGGAGTAGTGTGAGCAGTTTTGGGCACTTTAATAAGAAAGGATGCGCTGACATTAGAGAGGGTTCGGAGGAGGTTCACGAGAATGATTCAAGGTGTTACATGCTCAAGGAGATCTGTTTTTTTTGTGAGAATGATGTAATGGTCTTTTAGAGGTCACCTGATGTGACTTTCCCGCCGATGTGAGGTCACGTGATGACGTGTGCCCCGTGATTATATAAGGGTTGACCCAGGTGACACAGGGTTTTTTTTTAGCTTGTAGATTTCCAGGTAGAACGTGCTGTATCTCTGTTTCTGTTGCGTGTTTGCTTTTGGTGACGCAGTTTCATTTTTAAAACGGAGTGTGCATTCTGTTGCAAAATACCACATTATTTGGACTGGAAATTTTTGCTAGATGTGTTGATTTACTCAATTCCAACATTAGAAGGGAGAGTGAAGAATTTATCGCAGCTACAGGATCGAGAGGAGTCGGCATCGTTTAGCAGTTTAATAAAGGATCGACCTTATTGAGTCTTCGTTGGAGGAGTAGCTACCTGCATCGAGATAACCCTTGCCAAAAAGAGCAAGGAGTTCATGCAAAAAGGTGCTCTCTCTCTCTCTCTCTAAAGGAATTTAAGGTCAGTTGATTTAAACTGTTTATTTTTGGCATTGTGAATCCTGTGGACAGAACCAGCAGTAAAGGTGCGTCTGTGAAGAAATCCTTCTCCAGAGAAGTCTCTCCCAATTGAATGTGTAAACCTGTTGGACTTTCGAAGTTATCGCTTTAAGAACTATATCTGACTTTATCGCTTTAAGAACTGTTTTTGCATTTAACGCTTTAAGAACCAGAGCCGAGTGCCGAGTTGGTGAACGGCTGCATATCTGTTAACTTCCGGTTAAAAGTTTTCGTCTGTTTTTTTTTCCTTATTGTTTATCCATGTTATAAATGTTTGGTTGTTTTTATATAAACTGTCTCGATTGATATTCATTGTTGTCGTTTATGTAGCAAAGGAATGAATGCCTTATTGTATGAGAAGCGATTGATGGCTCTGGCGTTTACTTGCTGGAATTTAGAAGAATGACGCAGGATCTCATTGAAACCTTTCAAATATTGAAAGCAACACACACAAAATGCTGGAAGAACTCAGCAGGTCAGGCAGCACCTATGAACAGTTGATGGTAATAACTGTTCCTGAGCCTGGTGATGTAGGATCTAAAGATCCTCTACTTTCTGCTTAATGGTAGTAGTGAGAAGAACCTGGGTAGTGGGGGTCTTTGATGATGGATGATGTTTTCTCATACAGCACCCCTTGTAGATGTGCTCAATGGTAGGGAGGAGTTTGGACAGTATCCACTATTTTCTGTAGAAAGTGGGAGAAAAGGCCCCTTTTTATGTGACACTCAGTTTTCAATCCACTTCCTCCAATACCTTAATTGATATGCTAGCCTCTTGTGTAGCACCATGTGAATGCCTTCTGGAAGTCTTACACTGAATCTGCAAGTTCCCTTCTGTTAACTCAGGTTCAGGAACATTCAACCAGGAGGCTCCTGAACCAGCCTGGATAGTCAGTCACCTCAACACTGAACTGACTCCACAACCTATGGACTCATTTTCAAGGACTCTCCAATTCAGACATCCCACCCTGCAAAAACTCATTTCAGGGAGGTAGCACCATCAATCTGCGGCAGTTGGGATGTCTGCAGTAGAGTAGCTCCTTAGCAGCTAGCCAGCTAGTTTAAATAACGTTAGCTATGCTAATAAATGAATGACACCTGTTAAACTCACCTCAACATGTCTTTTACAGTCTTAACCCACCATGGGCAATAGAAAAGTCACTGTTGCAAACAGTGCAGCGAGCAACACTGCCATTATTTTTGACCCCTATTAAGCAGGGGTACACTTTAGTGTAGTCTGGGGTGACATACGTATTATATTTTGTTTTTTTGGAACACTCTGCCATGGTGCTCTCTCTCTTGCTCTTGCTTTCTCTCTCTTGCGCTCTCTCTCTCTCTCTTACGATCTCACGTTCTCTGTCACGCTCTCTCTCTCTCTCTCTCTCTGTCGTTCTCTCTCACTTGCTCTTAAAAAAAATTGATTTCTGGGATATTGTATATAATTTATGGGCATCAGGGAGCCACTATCAATATGCGGGAGACTCCCGGAACTTCCGGGAGAGGTGGAATGTCTGACAACTCATCTTCTCAATATACTTGCATGTATGTGTGTATGTATTTATTTATTTGTTTTTAATTTGAGCAGTTTGTCTTCTTTTGCATATTGGTTGTTTGTCAGCCTTTCTTTGTATGTAGATCCTATTATATTTCTTTGTTCGACTGTGAATGCATGAAAGAAAATGAGTCTCAAGGTAGCATATGGTGACATATAAATAGATTGATAATAAATTCATTTGAACTTTGAACTTTTTGCGTGATTGAGATTTTTACAAATTCCTCCTTGTTGTTTGAAATTATCTCATCTATTTGAAATATTGGCAGTATTATTCACATAAAGGAATGCAATTATAAGAAGGTTGTGGAAGATTTAGAGAGGGTGCAGAGGAACTTAGCAGGATCCTGCCTGGATGTCTTATCAAAATAGGCGAACCAAGGCTTTTCTCTTGGAGAGCAGGAGAATGAGACATGCCTTGATGGAACTATACAGGATGATATGAGGCTTAGTTAGAATCAACAACCATCACCTTTTTCCCAGGGCAGAAAATTACTATACAAGGGGGCATAAACTTAAGGTGTTTGGAGGCAAGTCAAGAAGGATGTCAGAGAGTGGAGAGTGCATGGAACATGCTGCTGGGCGGGGGAGGCGGGGGTGGTGGTGAAAGCAGATGCATTAAGGATATTTAAGAGGCTATTAGACGGGCACGTGGATGAAAGAAAAATGGAGGGTTATGTGGGATGGAAGGAGGAGATTGATAGATTGATCTTGGAGTAGATTAAGAGGTCAGCATAACATCATGGGCTGAAGGGCCTGTAGTTTGCTGTACTGTTCTTTGTTCTATATTTAATGAAGTTCATACATAAATCAATTAAATTATTGCCAAAAATGCACCTCACCTCTCATGCATCTCCACTGGAGTTTTTGGATATGTATCAGGTCTAAAGGAATTTCTAATATAAGTGTTTTGTAATTACTAGGAACACATATCAAAGCTGCTGGTGAACGCAGCAGGCCAGGCAGCATCTCTGGGAAGAGGTACAGTCAACATAGGGTCAACGAAGGGTCTTGGCCTGAAACGTTGACTGTACCTCTTCCTAGAGATGTTGCCTGGCCTGCTGCGTTCACCAGCAACTTTGATGTGTGTTGCTTGAATTTCCAGCATCTGCAGATTTCCTCGTGTTTGTGTTGTAATTACTAGATACCTGTTAGGGCGTATTCTGGAGTTAGGGTATAAAGCAAATATTAATTTCAACAGCAACCAGTCATCAGATTTGAATGTGGATTGCAGACTGAATTTAAAATGCAACTCAGGACAATGGTCTTCTTGAAGTTGCAGGCTGGGGTCCATTACAAACCAGGAAACACCCATTCAAAACACACAAAATGCTGGAGGAACTCTGCTGGTCAGGCAGCATCAATGGAAATAAGTCAACGTTTGGGGCCGAGACCTTTTATCAGGATTTCCAGCGTCTGCAGATTTTCTCATGTTTGTGAGAAACCCGTTCACCTGAGATGCCTGCATATGCATAACGCAGCTAGAGACAAAGGTGATTAACACTCATTGTGGGGGTGTTGGTGTGTTGCAATTATGTGCATTTTAAAGGAGGCATTATGAATGCATTGTAACCCTAAAAAACTGCCCTGTTGTTACACTTGTTCTTTAACATATAAAGTGTGATGTAACACAAAGATAAGAAAATCTGTAGATGCTGGAAATCCTGATAAAAGGTCTCGGCCCCAAACGTTGACTCTAGTAATTACAAAACATTTATATTAGAAATCCCTTTAGACCTGATATATATCCAAAAACTGCAGTGGAGATGCATGAGAGGTGAGGTGCATTTTTGGCAATAACTTACCTGATTTATGTATGAACACAAAATGTGACATAATGTTGAGTCAGGAGACCTCTTCTTCCAAGAGTGTCTCCAGTATGACGTTTGCTTGTTTCTGAAATAAAGACTTTGATATTACAAGCTTCAGTGACTCCCGGAGACTTTGATCACAGTCACAATACCCAAGTAAGGCGTGTCTGTTTTAGAAACACAGGAAATCATTGATGAAATGTACAACAATTTCCAGATCGTTCTACAATCATTTCTGACCTCAGTACACATTAGCAAGAGCATCAAAGGGTATGGGGAGAAGGCAGGAGAATGGGATTGAGAGGGTTAATAAATCAGCCATATTGGAATGGCAGAACAGACTCAGTGGGCCAAATAGCCTAGTTCTGCTCCTGTGCCTTATGATTTTATAGTCTTAATCCTTGACTAGATGTTTTGTAATTTTAAAATCTGGTGTACAATAATTGTTAGGCTTGATATACAGCCTACTTCCCTGACATGGATATAGAGCAATTTCCAGTCTTCCGTCATCTTTATTTCTAATCTAGAAGCAAATTATTCTTTAAATTATTTCTAGACATAGCAGCATGGTCATGCAATAATTGTTATGCAGAGTTTTGCTTAATCCAAGCAATTTTTCTGCTGCAGAATCACTTGCAAAAACAAATGTGTAGAAATCCCTGCTGAAAGCAGTACAACACACTTGTGATCAGAAAGAGTCGCAGTGTAGTATTGTCAATGTCAATGTACTTCTGTGTGTCTCCAGTTTAGTGTCACAGTGTGCTACTGTCCCAGAAGATTAATTGCTGACTTTGTCATTGCAATTGTTTGCATTTTGATAACAGTGTTCTTTTGCATAAGCATTTGTTTTTTCTCTGAGAAAACAGTGTTCATTGACTGGTTTAATTAAATGCATGAAGGAAGATGCAGTGTTAGAAAGGATGGATTATTGTTATTGTTATGAATGTCCTTCTGTCTCTGAAATTTCAGTTTCCATTAACCTACCTTACTTCATGCTTATTTCTCCTCTGGATCACCCACTTGAAGCTGCTATCCTTCATTTTAATTCTGTATCTCGCTGATTTCATGTTCTCTGTCTAGAGCTTTAAGTGTACAGCTCAGAAGTATACTGAAGTCAATAGAAGTAATTTTTCAGTGCCAACCAAGGACAAATTTCTATCTTTTAGTGACTTACCAGAAAAATATCAGGAAGTATTTTTATTACAATGATTCAAGTTCACTTTGTATAATTTTAAATTGAGGATTTTATTGAGGAAACAGGAAGACACAGGAAGCTATAGTAAATCTGGTCATTAAGACAGATACCACAGACATACTAAGCAAATAGAAAGGATTCTCTATGGGAAACATGACTGGGAAAGTGTGATCAAGGTAAAGAGGAAGGTAAGATGATTTCCTGAATATCTAAATTAGTCAATAACACCTTTCCTCACTTAAAGGCTGAATTCAAGAAAATCCCAAATGCCACCTTCCCCACTTTGTTCATCTAGTTATACAAAATTCAAGAATCTTGGAGTTTCAAAACCCAAACCCCCAAAGTAGACAAAACACGTTTTGTGCAGAAACAGAGAAACAGAAAAAGGCCATTCTTTTTCTTATTTTTCATTGAAAATTCATTTACCTACAGTGGTTCTATAACCCTCAACATCTTTGCCCAACAGGAAAGAAAGCAAACTTAATTTAGAAATTACTACCCTTGATGGGAGGAGGTGCCTCCTGACATTATTGTAAACAATTTAACTCTAACTTGGGAGAGCATACTCATTATCCCTATTGTCATGGACATGATTACTTTTCAGAATTACTTTTCCTCAATCTCCAATATGACCCAGTGCTTTAGTTCAGCACACTGTTACATTGACCTCACTGTATCCCAGTGGTTATGAACATTTATCATGACAACCATGCTTCTGTGCTCTTTGCATCTATTTTGAAAGCATACAACCTTAGTTTTTTTAACCAATTACTCAAACCACTCTGCCACTTTCAATGAATTACACATCTCTTTGATCCTAAACCACTATCTGATCTCCAATTTATCCTCTGAATAATCATAATTTTCTAGTGCAAGTAAGTAGCCCTCCACAGCTAGCAAGAACTACATAAAAGGAATTGGAAGGGCAAAAGAATGTGGAATGCACCAATGTGATTAGTCTACATTTGTGTGTTTACTCCCTCGGCCAGGTGCATATGGAATGGTTGTCCATTGAAGGTTTGATGTAATCATGTTTGTACACAGGGATGGTCAACAGCAGAGTTACATGTGAATTGTGACAGAGTGAAGAATAATTCACATAATGGAAATGCAAGTTACTGACAGGGCCAGTGTCCAATTGTTGTTTCCAATTATCCAGAGAATGCATTAGAAGTTAGTCCTTTGGTCTGCTGTTCTATCTGATGTAGAAGATGTTATTGGGAAGAAGGTTCCAGGGTCTTTTTTAATCCAGTAAAAAGAAAACATACATATTTATTATCAAAGTGGGATTATATGGTCTTGAGCTGGAGGTTATTGCCTTTTCATGCAGTTTTCCAGATAGCTTGTTGTTGCTGTGATGCAGTTGGCTGGTAAGCAGCTACTGTACATTGAGCTTTTCAGGATCTCTCTCTGTTTTCTCTATCTATACCCCTCATGATTATAAATTCCAAGGAAAATAACTAAGGAGAACCTAAACTTTTTCAATCCATTCATCTAACTAAAGTCCTTTGTCAATGGAAACATTTTTGTAAATCTCTTCTGCAACCTTGCTAAAGCCTTTATATGTTTGCTGTAGTCCAGTATCCTGAGCTAGACAAAATGTGTCATCATGACATCTTGACACTTGCGTTCTTAATCTCTCTTTATAAAACTAATTCCATTTGCATGGAATTAACAGTTAGCACAACGTTATTACAGCTCAGGGCATCGGTCTTTAGAGTTTAATCCAGCATCATCTGTAAGGAGTCTCTATGTTCTCGCTGTGGAATGCATGAGATTTCTCCAGGAGCTCTGGTTTCCTCCCACAGTCCAAAAATGTACCAGTTAGTTGGTTAATTGGTCATTCTAAATTGTCCTATGTTTAGGGTAGGGTAGGGTTAAATCAGTTGGTGGGGAGGGGGTCTCGACAGCTTGGCTTGAGGGCCTGTTCCACACTGTATCTCAATAAATAAATTTGCTTTTAGTCACACACTGAACTTTCTCTGTCAGTTTCATTTTTCATATAGGTTCTCTATCGTTGAACCAACCACATTCACCCTCTCCCCCTTCCCCCCCAGTTTATACTGCTTCCTTTCATCCTTCTTACCAGTATGTTACACTTGGCATTTCTCAGCACTAAATGCCATCTGCCACCTCTCAGCCCATTCCACCAGTCTGTCTGTCCTTGAAGTTATTTTTATCCTCTTCGTAATTCACAGTGCATCCGAGGTCTTCTTCATCAGCAAATTTGGAAACTGTGTCGTGTACATGTAAGTTGAAATCGTTAAGATATATTAAGGAAGGCAAAGGTCCTATTGAGGAACCTTGGGGAATACCATTTCCCTGCAGTTCCAAACACAACCTTTTATCGCTGCTCTGTGCTTTAGTGACTTAGTTTACTATCCATGCTGCAACAAATTCTTTCATTCTATAAAATCGAATCTTCATGGTTCCCATTAAGAGGTTTGTTAAGGTTTGTATATACTACATCAACTAGATTTCCCTCATTTACTTTCTCTGTGCTTTCACCAAAACAATCTATCCAGCTGTTTGACACAATTTGCCTCTAGCAAGTTCATGCTGCTTTCTCTAATCCAGTGGTCCCCAACCTCCAGGCCGTGGACCGATACCGGGCCGCGAAGCATGCAGGGGTGTAGCGGTAGCCGGAGCGCACCCAACACATCTTTAAGAAAAAAGCCGAAATAAACAAGCTAATTAATTAGGTGCCGCCCAGCACGTAAATGTTGGCCCAGATCAGAGGCGATTGCTGATTTCACTTGCTCTACGCGATGTTCACTCCTCTTTCCAGGGCGCTGGAGCCTTTAGCTGTTCCATTGTTTGGTCAATTTAAACATCAGCCTAGACAGGCTGAAAAGACAGGGCTGTCAGGATCGAGGTGACATGTTGAATCTACACAAACTTCTAATAAAGTATAGGTGCTGCCATGCTTTCTTTGTAATGACAGTTACGTGCTGGTCCCAGGACAGATCCTCTGACACTTTTCAGAGAGAGAAACGTTGATCCTTAATGCCGAAGAATTTAAAGTTATTGACTCTCTCCACCTCAGTTCCCCCAGCGAAGACTGGCTTCTGGGCGGCACCTAATTAATTAGTTTGTTTACTTTGGCTTTTTTCTTAAAGATGAGCTGGGTGCGCTCCGGCTACTGCTGCACCCCTGCATGCTTCGCGGCCCAAAGGGTGAGGACCACTGCTCTAATCAATTCACGTAACTGTTTCTATGCCTTATTAGTGATTCCATATTGTTGTCAGACCTCAGGAACAATACTTGGACCTGAAGATGTATGGAAGTTTCAGGGCATGTGCAACCGTGTCAAAATCTGCCAAACACTGTTTACCTGCGATGAAGACAGGTTCACCCAGTTAAACAACTCATGTTTTGTCAATACCCAGTTAAGTATTTGCAAAACAATGAATTCAGCATTTTTCCAACAGCTGATGTTATTTTTTACTCACCCTTTCTACTTTCCAGTCCAGCTGGACCAGTTTAAAAACTGAGAAATTTTGGCATATAGCAATCGACAAATCTACTATATCTGTTGTCACACACAAAATGCTGGAGGAACTTACCAGGTCAGGCGGAGAGGAATGAACAGTCAACATTCTGGGCCGAGAGCTTTCATCAGTCCTAAAACATTGACAGTTTATTGCTGTCCATTGATGCTGCCTAACTTGCTCAGCTCCTCCAACATTTTGTGAGTGCTTTCCAGCATTTCTTGTGGTGGTTATTTCTTTTAAAAGATGAGAACCATTTAATCCACAGAAATATTGATATTAATGATTTTAATTTCCTGACTTGCTATTACCCCCTGTTATTTCCCACACACATTTGGTGTTCCTTACTGTGAAGTTAAATGTACAATACATTTTAAATGTTCCTAATATTCCCTTATTGACACCATAATTCCTCCTGTCTCAGCTTCCAGGGAATCCAAAATGACCTTCATTACTTCCTTTTCACTTATTTGCAGATTATCTGCAGTTATATTTCTTACTAGCTTATGATAATGATTTCCTCTTCTCATCATTGTTAGATCTTCATTTGCTCCTCATCTTCAAGCCTTTTGATCATTAAAATCCTCAGTTTTCCATTGGATAACCAATATTTTTCGTAAGTCATGATGGAATATGTTCCTTGTAAAGTTTTTATTTCTCAGCGGAACATAATTTTGTTGAGAATTTTCAAACATTTTTTAGATGTATACCATTCCTCAACTACCCTAATTTCCCATTCCATCCTTGTCCTTCACCTGCATATACTTGGCTTAATTTAAGTTTAACGCTCTAAACTCCCACAATTCTGACTCAATTATCATTCTAAACATCACTTCATTGTGCTTTCATCTGCCAGGGTCCTACTCTGTAGAAATCCCATTTTCCATTTGAAAAACTCACTGCATATGCTGAAAATCTGAAACATAGAAACATAGAAACATAGAAAATAGGTGCAGGAGTAGGCCATTCGGCTCTTCGAGCCTGCACCGCCATTTATTATGATCATGGCTGATCATCCAACTCAGAACCCTGCACCAGCCTTCCCTCCATACCCCCTGATCCCCGTAGCCACAAGGGCCATATCTAACGCCCTCTTAAATATAGCCAATGAACTGGCCTCAACTGTTTCCTGTGGCAGAGAATTCCACAGATTCACCACGCTCTGTGTGAAGAAGTTTTTCCTAATCTCAGTCCTAAAAGGCTTCCCTCTTATCCTCACACTGTGACCCCTCGTTCTGGACTTCCCCAACATCGGGAACAATCCCCCTGCATCTAGCCTGTCCAATCCCTTTAGGATTTTATACGTTTCAATCAGATCCCCCTCAATCTTCTAAATTCCAACAAGAATAAGCCTGGTTCATCCAGTCTTTCTTCATATGAAATCCTGCCATCCCAGGAATCAATCTGGTGAACCTTCTTTGTACTCCCTCTATGGCAAGGATGTCTTTCCTCAGATTAGGGGACCAAAACTGCACACAATACTCCAGGTGTGGTCTCACCAAGGCCTTGTACAACTGCAGTAGTACCTCCCTGCTCCTGTACTCGAATCCTCTCGCTATAAATGCCAGCATACCATTCGCCTTTTTCACCGCCTGCTGTACCTGCATGCCCACTTTCAATGACTGGTGTATAATAACACCCAGGTCTCATTGCACCTCCCCTTTTCCTAATCGGCCACCATTCAGATAATAATCTATTTTCCTATTTTTGCCACCAAAGTGGTTAACTTCACATTTATCCACATTAAATTGCATCTGCCATGAATTTGCCCACTCACCCAACCTATCCAAGTCACCCTGCATCCTCTTAGCATCCTCCTCACAGCTGACACTGCCGCCCAGCTTCATGTCATCTGCAAACTTGGAGATGCTGCATTTAATTCCCTCATCCAAGTCATTAATATATATTGTAAACAACTGGGGTCCCAGCACTGAGCCTTGCGGTACCCCACTAGTCACTGCCTGCCATTCTGAAAAGGTCCCGTTTATTCCTACTCTTTGCTTCCTGTCTGCTAACCAATTCTCTATCCACATCAATACCTTACCCCCAATACCGTGTGCTTTAAGTTTGCACACTAATCTCCTGTGTGGGACCTTGTCAAAAGCCTTTTGAAAATCCAAATATGCCACATCCACTGGCTCTCCCCTATCCATTCTACTAGTTACATCCTCAAAAAATTCTATGAGATTCGTCAGACATGATTTTCCTTTCACAATTCCATGACTGTGTCCGATGATTTCACCGCTTTCCGAATGTGCTGTTATCACATCTTTGATAACTGACTCCAGCAGTTTCCCCACCACCGACGTTAGGCTAACTGGTCTATAATTCCCCGATTTCTCTCTCCCTCCTTTTTTAAAAAGTGGGGTAACATTAGCCACCCTCCAATCCTCAGGAACTAGTCCGGAATCTAACGAGTTTTGAAAAATTATCACTAATGCATCCACTATTTCTTGGGCTACTTCCTTAAGCACTCTGGGATGCAGACCATCTGGCCCTGAGGATTTATCTAATTTACCTAACACTACTTCCCTACTAACAGGTATTTTGCTCAGTTCCTCCATCTCACTGGACCCTCTGTCCCCTACTATTTCTGGAAGATTATTTATGTCCTCCTTAGTGAAGGCAGAACAAAAGTAATTATTCAATTGGTCTGCCATGTCCTTGCTCCCCATAATCAATTCACCTGTTTCTGTCTGTAGGGGACCTACTTTTGTCTTTACCAGTCTTTTCCTTTTTACATATCTATAAAAGCTTTTACAGTCAGTTTTTATGTTCCCTGCCAGTTTTCTCTCATAATCTTTTTTCCCCTTCCTAATTAAGCCCTTTGTCCTCCTCTGCTGAACTCTGAATTTCTCCCAGTCCTCAGGTGAGCCACTTTTTCTGGCTAATTTGTATGCTTCTTCTTTGGAATTGATACTATCCCTAATTTCTCTTGTCAGAAATTGTTGGAAAAATCTAGCTGGCTAGTTAGCATCTATGGAAAGACAAACAGTTAGCATTTCAGGTCTGTATCCCTACCGTTGACTTCGACCTTTCCAGCATTTTCCATTTGTTCCTGTTTCGAGTTTCTTGTCTGGCTATCTCTTTTGCCTCCTTTAAGATGCTTTGATTTTAATAAAAAGCCTATAGTATTTCCTTGACCAAGGCTTTTCACAAATTCCTGAACAATTTTTGAAGTACTGGAGTTCCGAAAAAGTTTATTTCAGTGGTAACACTGCTCTGAAGTGCCTCTTTAACCAAAGTTTAGATCAGTTGCTGTAATTGCAGTATTAATATTTTCATATATATTAATTTTCCAATTGTGTCTTAGTTCAACTATGTTATGAAGGTAATTGCTGCTGCCGTTGTTGGTCATACATGAACCTTAGTTAGGTGGTTTAACTTCCTCACTGGAATTGTAAATAGCAACTTCCCACATTCCCACTGCCAGAGCAAGAGCTCATCTTTGCTTCCTCCTTCTCCTCATTTTTTTACCATCAGAAATTACATCAGATGAAAATCTCCACCAAACTCTATAATGTGAGATGCCATGCTGGTTCAAACCATTGCATCCTGTGGCAGCCACCACTTTATTCCTTGTGCTCTTTGACTCTCATTCCAAAGCAGGGGTCATGTGTTTGTCATTTCCTTATAGGGTGAACAGCCAAGCATTTCAGTGATATGTCTGCCAGTAGCCAAGTGGTTTATTCCAGCTGAATAGTTATGATAGGTAGGCTCCAGAATACAGAGTCATGAAAATTCCCCAGTAGAACATAGAATAGAGAACAGTACTGCTCAGGAACAAGCCCTTTGGCACACAATGTTGTGCTGAACCAGCTAAAAAGTAAATTAACAAAAACTTATCCCTCCTACCTGCACAATGTCCGTATCTCTCCATTTTCCTCATATTCATCTGCCTATCTAAACGTCTCTTAAAAGTCTCTAATGTATTTGCCTCTACCACCATACTAGGCACCACTCTCTGAGTAAAATACTTCACCCTCACATCCCCCTTTGAACCTACTTTGCACCAGACAGTGGCAGTTAACAGCTTCTCTGTAGTTTACTATGTGGCCTATTTAGGCTATGTCCACACTATGCCGGGTTAATTTTGAAAACACCGGTTTCGACTAAAAACGACAAGTGTACACACTAAGTGTTTTTCAAAATATCTCTGTCCACACTAACACGGATATTTGGGCGAATCTCCTCTACTGGGCACACGCAGGACACACAGAAAACAAGCGAAGAGGAAATGATATACTTAGTGCGTGTTTGTCCAGTCACGGAGTAGAAAAACTTGAAAGGAATTGTTCTTGGCTCTCACGCAGGAGGACTTAAAACTAAAAAGAACAAATACTAGAGCGTATGGAGGCAACCGACAGGGAGCTCACAGACAGTATGACCCGGCTGACGACGAACATTGAAAAACTGACTAACTCTGTTGCATTAATAAAGCATCTTGTTAAATGTATAAAACATGTCTGCATCAGTGTTATCTTGTATTTCCATACAATGTTACATTAGGCTGTTACACATCTATTGTCAGAGAAGTACTTGCATAAATAAGTAAACCATCTTCATACAAGCAAGGACAGAAAACAGGGCAAGCTTATTTATTCAGTAAGCTATGAGTCAAAGTATTTGGTGAGTACATTTCTAACTCTTTTGGCTTCAGCCTCATTGCCGTCTGTTCTGAAATTGTTAGGTTATGTGGGGGGTTGCGTTCAAGAAAACAACGAAATGCTGCACTGCGGCCATCTGTTCTGACACGTCATGACAGCGTTTTTAAATCTCTCCGTTTACCCCATACACACCACAACGGATATTAGGTGTTTTCAGATTTATTCACTCTGGAGACTGTTTCTGAAAATCTCCGTTTTCGGGGGATGAAAACGCCGCTTTAGTGTGGACGGAGGGTCAAAACGAAGAGAACAAGCTTTGTTTACAAAATTATCTGGCGTAGTGTGGACGTAGCCTTAGATCCAGGCCAAATGCCACAGGGTCTCTTCCTTCAACAAAGCCAAGACACGTTGGTCTTATCTGCATGCAGCTGTCATGTGCACTACTATCTCAAGCAGAGGCACACACATCACAACCCACCCCCGCAAGAAACAAATTGTTTTCAAAATTAATGAGAATGTGGGAATACTAATACCTTAATTTTATTCTTGAAGAGCAAAGAAATAAAACATGCCTCATTGCATTTTCTAGCATTGCATGTTTTATCAACACAACAATGTACTTCATAACTCTGATCATTGGTTATCAAGACATTTAACAATATCGAAAAATTAATGTCATTTTGTGTCCACAGGACACAAAATTCTTGTCACAATATTTTTAAGTTTACAAAATTTGACTTTACAAAATGTTTTCCATGTTAGCATTACTTTTGTAAATGCATGGGCATAATCAATGCATCTGATTTTCTGCACTAAAATTGACTGAAAAATGGACTTAAGGGCACAAGACACTCCTCAGTAATTTTCCACAATTGCTGCAGGCATCAGGAAAAAGCCTGTGTTTCATGTGACCCATCCATTATGTGGACCAGAGGTGAAACCTTTGTTTCTACCTGCCCATCTTCTCCCTTTCCATATGGCTGTTTGGAGAAATGTAATCTTCATTGTTGAACTAACATGAAAGGAACCCTCTTTTTGCCTCAGGAAACGATTGGGTTATGAAAGTCATTTGAAAGCAAAAGCACATTTTCCCTTTATTTTTCAAGATGTGACATTTCTTTATCCCGTTTCCTGATATCTACCCTTGTATATCCACTCAATGGATATACCTTCCCTCATTCTGCACTCCTGCCATACCAGGACAGTGGAGAAAATTACAGCAATTGTTGGCATCATTGTAATAAGAGGATTAAACAGGGTGCTGTGCAAAAATGTACCAAATCGATGACTGTGAATCATTCTGCGCCTGGTTGCAAAAAGGGGACCTGTAACATGTCACCTCTTTTCCCTCTTGGATATGGTTCCTGGTTTGTAGATCCATCCCACAGAAGGCTTGGAGAAAGGGCCGGGGGAGGGGAGGGGAGTACGTGGAGACCACAAATAGTGTGGATGCTTCCTTCTTGCTGACAGTCTACACAGGTGCCCCTCAGGGATGTGTGCTCAACCCACTGCTCTGTTCTCTCTACACATCACTGGGTGACTGGGCACACCATGCTGAGGTCACCACTGTTGTTGACAGAATCTCGGGAAACCTATATTCTGTCTTTATCAATGGAGATTGAGGCCATGGAGTTGAGGGCTGCTGGAACCTGTTTAGGTGTGCTAATTTAACTGTTGCATGCTTCTTTCACTGCTTGTGCCTGGCCCTCTCAAAATTCTTGGTGACTTTCTAAATGCCTCCCTAGTGGTTTGAGTGGCATTGGAGTTGGAATTCCCATTAGGTAAAACTAGTACATGGTAACTCACACCCCCAGATCCCAACTCTAAGCTGATATTCCACAGTAGGGGACCAATATCCTGGCAGGAAAGTTTAATAGAGCTGTTAGGGAGGGTTTAAACTAATTTGGCAGGGGGATGGGAACCGGAATGACAGAGTGGAGGAAGGGGAAAACAGAAATAAATCTAAGATAGTGAGCAGTAAGATGTCAGGAAAGACAGGCAGATGATGGGGCAAATTTGTAGCCATTGGGGTGAGTTGAAGTGCAATAAAGTTGCAGTGAAGTCAAAGCGAAAAGTACCAAATACTGGTCTTAAGGTGTTATACTTAAGTGCACGCAGCATAGGGAATAAAGTGGATGATCTTGTCGTACAGCTACAGATTGGCAGGTATGATATTGTGGCCATCACTGAGACCTGGCTAAAGGATGTATGTCTCTGGGAGCTGAACGTCCAAGGATACACGGTGTATTGGAAGGATAGGAAGGTAGGCAGAGGGGGAGGCGTGGCTTTCTTGGTAAGAAATGATGTTAAGTCATTAGAAAGAGGTGATATAGGATCGGAGGGTGCAGAATCTTATGGGTTGAGCTAAGAAATTGCAAGGGTAAAAGGACCCTGATGGTAGTTATTTATAGGCCTCCAAACAGCTGCAGGGATGTGGACTACAAATTACAACAGGAAATAGAAAAGGCTTGTCAGAAGGGTAGTGTTATGATAATTGTGGGGGATTTTAACATGCGAGTGGACTGGGAAAATCAGGTCAGCACTCAAGAAAGAGAATTTGTAGAATGTCTGCGAGATGGCTTTTTAGAACAGCTTGTTGTTGAGCCCACTAGGGGATCGGCTGTACTGGATTGGGTATTGTGTAATGAACTGGAGGTGATTAGAGAGATGGAGGTGAAGGAACCCTTAGGAGACCGTGATCATAACATGATTGAGTTCACTATGACATTTGAAAAAGAGAAGCCGAAATCTGATGTGTCGGTATTTCAGTGGATTAAAGGAAATTACAGTGGCATGAGAGAGGAACTGGCCAAAGTTGACTGGAAAGGGACACTGGCGGGAGAGACAGCAGAGCAGCAGTTTCTGGAGTTTATGCGAGAAGTGAGGAAGGTGCAAGACGGGTATATTCCAGAAAAGAAGAAATTTTCGAATGGAAAAAGCATGCAACCTTTTGATAAGAGAAGTCAAAGCAAAGGAGAGGGCATACAAGGAAGCAAAAATTAGTGGGAAGACATAGGATTGGGAAGTTTTTAAAACTTTACAAAAGGAAACTAAGACGGTCATTAAGAGAGAAAAGATTAACTATGAAAGGAAGGTAGCAATAATATCCAGTATATAAAGAGTAAAAGACAGGTGAGAGTAGATATAGAACCGATAGAAAATGATGCTGGAGAAATTGTAATGGGAGATAAGGAGATGGCAGAGGAACTGAATGAGTATTTTGCAACAGCCTTCACTGAGGAAGACATCAGCAGTATACCGGACACTCAAGGGTGGCAGGGAAGAGAAGTGTGCGCAGTCATAATTACGACAGAGAAAGTACTCAGGAAGCTGAATAGTCTAAAGGTAGATAAATCACCCGGACCAGATGGAATGCACCTGCGTGTTCTGAAGGAAGTAGCTGTGCAGATTGCAGCGGCATTAGCGATGATCTTTCAAAAGTCAATAGATTCTGGCATGGTTCCGGAGGACTGGAAGATTGCAAATGTCACTCCGCTATTTAAGAAGGGGGCAAGGAAGCAAAAAGGAAATTATAGACCTGTTAGCTTGACACCGGTGGTTGGGAAGTTGTTGGAGTCGATTGTCGAGGATGAGGTTACAGAGTACCTGGAGGCATTTGACAAGATAGGCAGAACTCAGCATGGATTCCTTAAAGGAAAATCCTGCCTGACAAACCTATTACAATTTTTTGAGGAAATTACCAGTAGGCTAGACAAGGGAGATGCAGTGGATGTTTTATATTTGGATTTTCAGAAGGCCTTTGACAAGGTGCCACACATGAGGCTACTTAACAAGATAAGAGCCCATGGAATTATGGGAAAGTTACATATGTGGATAGAGCGTTGGCTGATTGGCAGGAAACAGAGAGTGGGAATAAAGGGATCCTATTCTGGTTGGCTGCCTTTTACCAGTGGTGTTCCACAGGGGTCTGTGTTGGGGCTGCTTCTTTTTACATTGTACATCAATGATTTGGATAATGGAATAGATGGCTTTGTGGCTAAGTTTGCTGATGATACAAAGATAGGTGGAGGGGCCGGTAGTGCTGAGGAAACAGAGAGTCTGCAGAGAGACTTGGATAGATTGGAAGAGTGGGCAAAGAAGTGGCAAATGAAGTACAATGTTGGAAAGTGTATGGTTATGCACTTTGGCAGAAATAATAAACGGGCAGGCTATTATTTAAATGGGGAAAGAATCCAAAGTTCTGAGGTGCAACGGGACTTGGGAGTCCTTGTACAGGATACCCTTAAGGTTAACCTCCAGGTTGAGTTGGTAGTGAAGAAGGCGAATGCAATGTTGGCATTCATTTCTAGAGGAATAGAGTATAGGAGCAGGGATGTGATGTTGAGGCTCTATAAGGCGCTGGTGAGACCTCATTTGGAGTATTGTGGGCAGTTTTGTTCTTCTTATTTAAGAAAGGATGTGCTGATGTTGGAGAGGGTACAGAGAAGATTCACTGAAATGATTCCGGGAATGAGAGGGTTTTAGGAACGTTTGTCCGCTCTTGAACTGTATTCCTGGGAGTTTAGAAGAATGAGGGGAGACCTTATAGAAACATTTTGAATGTTGAAAGGCATGGACAGAGTGGATGTGGCAAAGTTGTTTCCCATGATGGGGGAGTCTAGTACGAGAGGGCATGACTTAAGGATTGAAGGGCGCCCATTCAGAACAGAAATGTGAAGAAATTTTTTTAGCCAGAGGGTGGTGAATCTATGGAATTTGTTGCCACGGGCAGCAGTGGAGGCCAAGTCATTGGGTGTATTTAAGGCAGAGATTGACAGGTATCTGACTAGCCAGGGCATCAAAGGCTATGGTGAAAAGGTGGGGGAATGGGACTAAATGGGAGAATGGATCAGCTCATGATAAAATGGCGGAGCAGATTCGATAGGCCGAATGGCTGACTTCTGCTCCTTTGTCTTATGGTCTAGTACATAAAGTTTCCTCACATAAGATGGTGTCTGTTGCGGTCACTTCCTTACTCCTGTATTGCCCAGTCAAAAATGCTTGGTGAAATGGAACTGAAAGAAAGACAGATATAGGATTATAGAGGGAAGCAAGTAAACTGTGCATGCCTACATCATTTGCAGCTCAGAAGAAACTGTGCTGAAGAATGTAGGGGCTCAGAAAATACAGATTAGCAAAGAGCCATGCGGCTTCTTAAACCGTCTTGAATCTCTTGCGTTCACTCCAATAATGGCCACCAAAGGCTTCCCAGAAAGTTAGACTCACAATTTCTCCACAGCTATTGTGGTGCTCTTGGCATCAATTTTGTGGAGGGGCAGAGTAGTGTAGTGGTTAGCATGATGCTATTACGGCTTGGGGAGTTTCAGAGTTCAGAGTTCAATTCCAGCACCGTTCTGTAAGGAGTCTCTGTCTGTCCTCCCCATGGAACTTGGGGGGTTTCTCTGCGTCCTCCAGTTTCTCCCACAGTCCAAAGACATGCCGGGTAGGTTAATTGGTCATTGTAAGTTGTCCTGTGATTAGGTTCAGAGTAACTAGGATTGTGAGGTAGTTGGGACAGTGTGGCTCGAAGGGCCAGAAGGGCCTACTCCACACTGTGTCACCAAACAAACAAATAAATAAAGTATGTTTATCAGATTTGTAAAATGACTGGGCTATTTAACATCAAATGTAACTAACTGGAACGTGAGCGTATTGTTCTGAGGCTCAGAGTACTATCACAGCAGGTGAAAGTAATCTTACTGAACTGGTACAAGGTCAGGAAACTTCTTACTGACACTATACCCACATCCTAAAGGCTTGATTGTTGCTTGGCTATGTATATCGGCCGATATATACTGAGCTATGTATACTTAGCTCTGTGAAGTCCGATAAGACCTCCAGAGGCAAATCAAAAGAGTCACAGAATCTATTAAATTCCAGAGTTTGGGGGAATGAGATCAACCAATTTCTCCAGCCAATAGCACCTTCTCTTTAAGAGGTGCAGGTAATGTTTTTTATCCCAACTAATTTTGTGCTGGTAAGGTGGAAAACCTTTGTGTGGGCACGTGGGCAAGTGCTTAAGGCATTGGACTAGCGACCTGCAGGTAAGCTCCCAGCCGAGGCAACGTGTTGTGTCCTTGAGCAAGGCGCTTAATTACACGTTGCTCTGCGACGACACTGGTACCAAGCTGTATGGGTCCTAGTGCCCTTCCCTTGGACAACATTGGTGACGTGGAGAGGGGAGACTTGCAGCATGGGCAGCTGCTGGTCTTCCATACAACCTTGCCCAGGCCTGCGCCCTGGAGAGTGAAGACTTTCCAGGCGCAGATCCATGGTCTCGCAAGACTAACGGATGCCTAGAAGATGGAAGATTGGATCCCACAGGTGTATGCTAACTCAAACAATGAAGCTAGCACTGTTTGTTGAGTGAGTATTGTCTAAGCCTCATAGTAGGTTAAACCGGCATGGATTTCCAACAAACTCCAACATCAAAAGATTTATTTATTTCCTTTATCCTGTGAAATTTTTGAAGATTTATCTTCTACAAGGGAGATAACATCTTTCTCATTATTTACTTTGGATAGGATAGTAGTAATCCTTGCAGCAACACTAAACATAGCTGAAAAGTACTGTAATTCGTTTGTCTTTTTTACTTCAATATTTTTTTGTATCAGTTGAAAATCAACTTGTTGACTGTAAATGTTCATCGGGGCCACAAATATAGACTAGCCGTGCACTGCTTGACATGAGATAATGACAGTGACAGAACAGGATCTACAACTTTTACCTCAGCACAGCCAAATAATCATATCCTATCATCAGGGAAACTGCCCAGTGTCTGCATCATATTTCATAACACTTCAAAAGAAACTTGCTGGGTGTTGGAAAGAGAATTTCCAATCTCAGCTCTTGCAGATCAATCTTGGAGATGGTTACCACGTGCTGATTAAAAATGTCACCTCATAAGCAACAAAAATGCAATCTTAGCTTTCTTGCTTTATGGAATTTTTATTCCATACATATACATGCATAGTAACAACATTGTTGAGAAATAATTTCTATCAGAAGTAGAACAATATTCATTTTATCACCAGTTGCAGCATTGGTACTCTTATTCAGATTTCATTGCCCCAAAATGATTTTTGTAATAGCAACTGCAACTATTAATTATAGTTCCAATAAAATACAGCAGAAAGGTTTCAACCACTGTTCAATACTGCTTCCAGTAACGTTGTTCATATTAAATTTTGCATTTTACAGCAAATGTTTCAAAAGTGAGACAAAAGCGTCAGCAAAAGAAAATACAGTACAGGTACAAGAATGTTAACAACTTCAATAAAACATACATACCTCAGTTTAAGAAAGTGGATAGGAACAAACTGCTACATATTTTTCATCTTAAGCAAAGCCTACTGATTACTGTATATGCTGTTATATAAGCTGCAATTTAGGACTGAAAATGTTATATTAAATATCAAATTAAATCTGAATACCTCTTTAAGTCCTTCATATATTCTGGGGTTTGCAGTCTCAAAATAAAACAACTTATATCCTGGCACATACAGGAAAATTGCAACAAATACAGGGATATTCGAATACACAAGTGCTTTACCTCACCAGTTTACCTACAAATGCTGTCTCTATGTATGTGACTCATACTCTCTCTACAGTGCACAAGAATAACTATACAATGTTCAAAACAATTTCAGTATAAACTTCAAATAAAATTGAAATTTAACTACAGCTATGAATACTGCTTGGAAAATAAATTAATTCCGGTGAAAATAGTACTGGCATTTCACATTAATATCAAGACTTATGAACTGCATTATGAAATGACAGACTAGCCTCAATCTATTGAACTAAACAGCCATCCCTTGATTGTCCTGGTGTAAATTGTTCTGATGTAAATCAAGCAGCATTTTTTAAATTCTTTTCACATTTTTATACAAAGTGTGCATGACCAACACTATACTACAAACAAGTGCAGTGCAGCTTTCATTTGACATGTTCTGCAGCATGTGATGAGCAGTAGAACTTCTTGTGGGTTATAAAGTTAGACAAGTTACTAAATTGAATGTCACACAGGCGGCAGTATTTCCCGCTGTTTGTTGACTGCACAGAACCACCTACGTTTTTTGGAGTATGAACCGATTGCTCTTCTAACACTTTAGCTGTGGATGGTGGGTTTTCATGTGGAATTACGGGAGACTCAGATACCCAAGAAGGAGATTTGTGGCCATCTGCTTGCTGGGTACTCTGAGATAAAGTATCCTGGTGTGGGTTGCTTGAGAACGATCTTTCATCCGGTTTTATCCCCCCATTGACTGCCGTCATTCCCCTGCTCTTAGGTATCAAGGGAGCAGGTTCTTTCATCTGTGATGAGCACCCATTGGAAACGGGCTGGTCTTCAGGAAGATCACTTCTGTCTCGTGTGGCTTGCACCAGCTCATCTATTTCACTTCGAATGAAAACAGCTCCTGAGATGTAGTCAATTGGCTTAATCCAATAATATGGAGATAATTGCTCACTCCCTGTCATCTTTTTGATTGCTCCAGGGTAAAGGCAGTGTGGATAGACCACACTCTTGTTTTCTTCTTTAGCAGAAGTGAGCTGAGCTGCCTCACTGAAGGTTTTCAGACCATAGAGGGTTCCCAACTGCGGGGGTAACATATTTCCATTTGGGGAGACCAGTTTTGAATTTTCATTTTTCTCACACTTCACTGTATTTCTTTCATTGCTGACTTCAGGGCTGACCGTTTCCATTTTCATTAAAGCACTTTCCTTCTGCAACTCATGAAACTTCGACTGCTCTAAATGACCTGCTTCTGCACGAGAGACACTCATACCTGGGCAAAAATTTTGCTTGTGTGCAAGGTAACTCTCTACTTTGTTAAAACTAATCTTGCACACTGTACATTCATGGTAGTCCAGAAGTCTCTTAGGAGAACAGCTTGCCTTCTCGGTTTGAGGTGAACACTTTTTGCTTAAATCCATGGGGAGATCTAGGTCCATACTAGCAACAACAGACTGCGTTGCACCACACTTAGCAGAAGTAAGGGTTCTAGTTCCCGGGATGGAGGGTTCCATTTGTTTTCCAAGAAACATTTCACACCGCCGGTGGGAGTTCTCAGCTAGATTTTCCAGTGATTCCTGAGAAGATGTTCCAGGGCTACCCATGGCTGACACGCTGAAAAAAGCTTGCTGGACCATCTGTGATCTTTGCTCCTGCTCCGGGTGTGACATCTCATACATCTTCCGCCGTTTGCGGCTGCGTATGGTCCTTTGCATCGCTGGTACTTTGTTTGCTGCCATTCGCTTCATCGGCGGATCATGTCGTGAGGCGCAGTAGTACTGCTTATGCACGGCGTACGTTTCATGCCTGCTAAAAGTTATATTACAGGCTTCACATGTAGTCTTATTTGGATCATTAGCTGCATCCAATACGGGAGTGCTGGGATTCTTCACATCTTTTAGTTTTCCATCATATTGTTCATCATTGCTGCTGGCTGATGGTTCCTTCTTCAACTGCATGCAATGATCTTTCTCTGAGCTTTTCCCATCAGACCCTGCTACATCCAGGACTACAGAGGAGTTGATATTGGTTGACTGAAGAAGTGGATTTTCTGGATTGGGTGCGTTACAAACAGCGCTGTGAATGCTAATAGGGCTGGGTCCACTGCCGGGACTTATTGCCTCTGGCATCTTCTCATTAGTGCTGGCAAAGTCCGGCGACTTGACTACATGCTGCCATCGTGTACTACAGTAATGTTTCTTGTGGATCAAATAATTATCCAAGTTATTGAATGTAATATTGCATTCAAAGCAAATGGCCCCCTTTGGTACAAGTGGACTGTAAATAACAGGTGGGTAGTTGCTTCCGCCTTGTCTTAATCTGCGGTGCACCAGTTCAGACATTTTAGCTAAGATCTCTGAAGCTTGAGGAACCATGGATATATCCTGGGAGAGAGCAAACTGAGACAGAAAGGGGCCCATTGGGACAGTGGATCCTATGTTAGGTTGAATTGGAGAGGAAGCGAGTCGCGGGCTGGATGGCTCTGATTTGATTCTGGCAAAAGGAAAATTCTGTCTGTTTCCTGCTGGCTGGGCTTCAATCTTCTGATGTGTTACACCCGTCTGTGCATTTTTCTCTATCTTTTCTCCCTCAGTGTCAGAGCACATTTCCTTACTCTGGCTGACCCCTGGGTTCGACGGAACTTCCTGCCTGCTTGCTGTGTCTGCTGCTATCAACTGGAAGCTGTCCTCATTGTCGAGAGGCAAGTGTTCATTTTCACTTTCCCTTTGCAGCTTCCTGCTCTGACTGTGATGAAGCTCCTGGTGTTGCAGAAGCTTCCTGTGGCTTTGGAAACCAAAGTGGCAATGATTGCACTTGAAGGCAGCTGGTGTGAGGTGAGTGAGTACGTGGTGTTGGAAGCTCAGCACATTGTCTGTCATGTACTCACAGATGGTACACTTCAGGCTGGCACCAGCAGAAAGACAATCTTCAAATTTCAGACCTGTACAGAGAGAAAACAGTTTCACTTTTGTGTTTCCATTAGTTTGATAACAGTTTGGCAACAGAAATCTGTTTTCTATTTTAATCCATTCTTACTAACTTCCATTGAATTTGGTTTTACAATACTTGAAAAAATAATTTATACTATACTAGTTATGTATATCATTTAGTAGATAAAGTGCATGAAAGCATGGTCTTTTACAGAACTATGAACAGAAAGGTTATTAAAGAGAATAAATATTGCTGAAAGAATGCAGATTTAAAGAGGCTAAAAATAACTTTGGCAATTTTATTAGTTAAACTTTTTAGATGATTTTTCTTTGTCCACTATTATAACACAATGGAATAAAATTTTCAAAATAAATGAGTTAATACCACTACTTAAACAGCAAGTAACACAATGTCAAACACATTGAACAATAATGTATTGAAATTCATACAATAATACTGCTTTTGGAAATTTCATTGCTACTGTACATCTCTGACAATCTTTAAAGTATTTTTAAACATTAAAAATACTTTAAAGTATACTTAAACATTAAACCATAAATAATGTAAGAGATTTGACACCTACTACTCTATACAATCATACCAGAATGGGTTTGTGTGACATACTAGAGGAAATAACCATTAAAATTCCCCTGAGCACAGTGTAGATCCTTCTGCAGGGCCAAAAAAATAAACTGCTTATGAAAATCTGCACTAACATGCACTTTATGGGGCAATCATGCTGACTGGTGCACATCTCCTGTACTTAAAGACATCTTAAAATATATCAGTGGCAACAGCTTTTGCCGCTGGCACACAATAACAATTTAATATAGAAACATAGAAAACCTACAGCACAATACAGACCCTTTGGCCCACAAAGTTGTGCCAAACATGTCCCTACCTTAGAAATTACTAGGCTTACCTATAGCTCTCTGTTTTTCTAAGCTCCATGTACCTATCCAAAAGTCTCTTAAAAGACCCTATCGTATCCTCCACCACCGTTGCCGGCAGCCCACCACTCACCACTCTCTGAGTAAAAACCTTACCCCTGACATCTCCTCTGTACCTACCCCCAGCACCTTAAACCTGTGTCCTCTTGTGGCAACTATTTCAGCCCTGGGAAAAAGCTTCTGACTATCCACATGATTAATGGCTCTCATTATCTTATACCCCTCTATCAGGTCACTTCTCATTCTCCTTCGCTCCAAGGAGAAAAGGCCAAGTTCACTCAACCTATTCTCATAAGGCATGCTTCCCAATCCAGGCAACATCCTTGTAAATCTCCTCTGCACCCTTTCTATGGCTTCCACATCCTTCCTGTAGTGAGGCGACCAGAACTGAGCACAGTACTTCAAGTGGGGTCTGACCAGTGTCCTGTATAGCTGCAACATTACCTCTCGGCTCCTAAATTCAATTCCATGATTGATGAAGGCCGATACACAGTATGCCCTCTTAACCAAAGAGTCAACCTGCACAGCTGCTTTGAGTATCCTGTGGACTCGGACCCCAAGATCCCTCTGATCCTCCACACTGCCAAGAGTCTTAACATTAATAGAATATTCTGCCATCATATTTGACCTATCAAAATGAACCACTTCACACTTATCTGGATTGAACTCCATCAGCCCAGTTTTGCATCTTATCAATGTCCCGCTGTAACCACTGACAGCCGTCCACACTATCCACAACACCTCCAACCTTTGTGTCATCAGCAAACTTACTAACCCATCCCTCCACTTCCTCATCCAGGTCATTTATAAAAATCACAAAGAGTAAGGGTCCCAGAACAGTTCTCTGAGGCACTCCACTGGTGACCGACCTCCATGCAGAATATGACCCGTCTACAACCACTCTTTGCCTTCTGTGGGCAAGCCAGTTCTGGATGCACAAAGCAATGTCCCCTTGGATCCCATGCCTCTTTACTTTCTCAATAAGCCTTGCATAGGGTACCTTATCAAATGTCTTGCTGAAATCCATATACACTACATCTACTGCTCTTCCTTCATCAATGTGTTTAGTCACATCCTCGAAAAATTCAATCAGGCTCGTAAGGCATGACCTGCCCTTGACAAAGCTACTCCTAATCATAATATTATATCTCTCCAAATGTCATAAGTCCTGCCTCTCAGGATCTTCTCCATCAACTTACCAACCACTGAGGTAAGGCTCACTGGTCTATAATTTCCAGGGCTATCTCTACTCCCTTTCTCGAATAAAGGAACTACATTTGCAACCCTCCAATCCTCCTGAACCTCTCTCGTTCCCATTGATGATCACCGCCAGAGGCTCAGAAATCTCCTCCCTTGCCTCCCACAGTAGCCTGGGGTACATTTCATCCGGTCCCAGCGGCTTATCCAACCTGATGCTTTCCAAAAGCTCCAGCACATCCTCTTTCTTAATGTTCAAGCTTTTCAGCCTGTAAAGGAACTGCATGCAACAGTTGAAACTAACACACATCAGGCCTGCACCTTTTAAAGGGGGAAGTGAGTACTGAATCAAGCAATGACTAAAGTCCTTTTTAAACATAGATTTCACACATTGGTACAACCACCATTTACTATCCATCCTCAATTACCCTGAAATGAGTGTTGCATCAGGGAGCAGGTAAAAATAAAGCAGATTACTGAATCTGGAGGGACATGTAGGCGAGATAAAGTAATAATGACAGATTTCTGTTGGAGGGCTATGGGTAAGCCTAGGTAGTTCTATGGTAAGGACATGTTCGGCACAGCTTTGTGGGCTGAAGGGCCTGTATTGTGCTCAAACATGAGGAAATCTGCAGACGCTGGAATTTCAAGCAACACACATAAAAATTACTGGTGAACACAGCAGGCCAGGCAGCATCTATAGGAAGAGGTACAGTCGATGTTTAGGGCCGAGACCCTTCGTCAGGACTGACGAAGGGTCTCAGCTCTAAACGTCGACTGTACCTCTTCTTATAGATGCTGCCTGGCCTGCTGTATTGTGCTGTAGGTTTTCTATGTTTCTATGAAACTAATTGAAAGAAAAACACAACTGGTGTGAAGGTATCTACTTCGTTTTACTATTTAGCAAGGTGCGCACATATAACACGCTGGCGTAATGACGTCTTACATTCACGTACTTCTTAAATATCATCTGTGATAATTATACTGTATAAACAAACAAGAATGCTTAATCAAACAAAGTATTTAAAATATGCTGTAAATAATATTAACTACACGACCCTCCTCCCGGCTTAGCAAAAAGCTCCAACTCAATATAGAATGAACCTCAACTATATATGTAGGACACCATATACAAACATCCACAGCATAGTAAGTTTTAAATTATCCCAATCAAGCTTGAAGATTTAATCGCTATGGAGGATTTCTTACTCGTGTGGAAAAATATATTTCCTGATAACCCCACTACTTGGCAGGTAACAGTCTTAGGTTCTGGGATGGCAGGAAGTGGCTCTGACTGCTCTGGACACCTTTCTTCTCTGATAATTAACTCTGTTCTCCTCAACTGATTGATGTGTGACACAATTCAAATGACGTCTGACACAATCTCCGCTGTGCAGGAGAGTGGTCCAGTTCTGTCCTTAATCTTTCCAAGTAGCAACTTTTGATCACCTGTGCAGTCCCTCGCAAGGACTGCTTGTCCAGGAGCGAAACATTGAATCTCCTTGTTTGAGGAGCTTTCAATTTGTCTCAGCTGTTTGTCCTTCATGCCTCTTCTGAGATTCAGCTTGAAGAGATCTAATTGTGAATGCAAGGAATGACCCAGGAACAGCATATCTGTGAGTCATTGGTTGTGGAGTGTACTGCATTGTGATATGCACGGAGGAAATTGGCAAGCTTCTGACTCAGTGCCAGTGTAGTACGCTCTGCTGACATTGTTCACAGTGCAATTTTTAGACTCTGGACAAACCTTTCCGCCAAGCCACCTGTAGTTGGGTGGTACGGTGCAGATGTAATATGACTTATTTAATTCATTTTCAGAGATGACAGAAACTGTTCTGCAACAAACTGTGGTCCATTGTCACTGACTAATTGTTCTGAAACACCAGTCCTTGAGAAAACATTTCTCAACACTTCAATACTGTGCGAGGCTGTACTGGAGGCTATTGGGAAAACTTCTGGCCACTTTGTAACTGCATCCATGAATGGTCCAGCAAAATCCACATGATTCCTTTGCTAGAGCAATGCAGATCATTCCCAAGGATGGAGAGGGGCTGCTCCTGGCATCTTCTGGATGTGTTGGCATCCCAAACAGTGCTCGGCAAGCTACGTGATCTGCTGATTTATCCCAAACTACCAGTTAAAACATCGAGATAATGCTTTCATTTTGACCACGCATGTAGCTCCTCCAACACTTTAGCTCTCAGCCTGCATGGTACAACATCTCTCAATCCCCACATAAGGCAACTCCTTGTCAAGGGCAAGTTCATACAGACACTGGTAAAAATGGGGAAACTGAAATTTCTGCATACATTCCAGCTATTTTGGATTGCCATGTACATCTGAGAGAGTGTGAAGTATTTTCTGCTTTCTCTTTGGATCATCTCTGCCGTAACAGACATTTTCGATTTGTATTAAGGAGGAGTCAAGAGGAGTGTCGTCTTTTGGAAATTTTTCAGGTACAGTATTTCCTTTACCAAGGGTAAATGGGACAATACATCAGTATTTCCATGTTTAGTCATCCTCTTGAATTCGATCTTGTAATTTTGTCCTCGAAGAACCAGAGTCCATTTCTGCATTCGTGCTGCTGCTGTTAGTGGAACACCCTTCTGTGGATTGAAAATGGACACCAGTGGTTGATGATCAGTAATGAGGGTAAACTCTCTCACATATAAGTAATGGTTGAAATGTTTTACACCCCAAACTAGACTTAAGGACTTTCTGTCAATCTGTGTGTAAATTTTCTCTGCAGTGGTAAGGAATTCGATAAAAAGGCTATGGGACATTCACTTCCATCACTCATAACATGTGACATGACTGTCACAGGTTAGCTTCACTGGACGATGTGGATCATAATGTGAGTAGTGTCTCATGTTATCATTTGCTTTGTCTTTTGGAAAGCCACTTCACACTGCTTCATCATTGCCATTTCTCCCCGATGTGCAGTAACAAATTGATGGGGTGCAGCACAGCATCCAGGTTTGGCAGGGTGTAGTATATATTGGCACGTATGGCATAGTGAATGACAGATCTTAGAAAGGACCACAACTGTGACAGGTCCTTTAGATCTGGGCCAACCACCACTGCTTGTATTTTCCCAGCTCACTTGTGTAATCCTTGTGTCAATGGTGTGGCCACACAGTGCTCTGAGTCCAAAATCCTATAATCTTTTTAACACCGTCTTGAGATTCTGAAGATGTCCCCTGTCATCCTTACCAAAAACAATGACGTCGTCTAGATAACACTGAGTGTAACACAGCCTGGCAGCACCTGGCCTGCAGATTTCTGCCAGAGTGCAGGTGCAGGTGCAGATGCTACTTCAAAAATAAGGCTATTATAGCAATAAGGCTCTTTGTGAGTGTTTATGTTGAGAAACACTTTAGACTCTCCTTCCATCTCCATTTGCAGGTCTCAGCTAAGTCCACTTTGCTGAAATGCTTCATTCCAGAAAGGTTTGTAAAGATATCCTCAATCCTGGGCAGAAGGTATTGATCTACTTTCAGTACTAGATTGACAGTGACCTTAAAATCACCAAAGATATTGACAAACCCATCTTTTTTTGGCTACTGGGACCACTGGCTTTGCCTATGGTCTCCACTCAACCTTGCCAAGAAATATTTCAGCCTCCATGTGATCTAGGTCACTGGCTACTTTATCACAGTCGGTACAAGGAGCCAGACAGGCTTTGTAAAACTTGGCTGTGGTATTTTCATTTTAACACTATTTTACCCTTGATATGTTTGAGTTCTCCAATCTCATCCTTGAACACTGCTGTGGTATCATCCAGTACCTTTCTTAATTTGCTTTCAGTTAACTATTACAGGGGATGTCACATATAAATGGTGGATGGATCTCTGATCAAGTTGCAGTTGTCACAGTCACTCACGGCCCCACAAAACTGGCTCTCCTATTTTTATTACATACAAGCTCAATGTGGCTTGTTGGTTGTTGCTACAAATTCACTGTTTCAAATGTCATTCCCAAAGGAGTTACCTTTTCTCTAGTATAAGTTCTTAGTTGGATATCTGAGGGCTTCATTTTGATATCTTTAAAATGCCATTCAAACTCATTTTGTGGAATGATTGAAACAACTGAGCCAATGTCCAATTCCATTTTAATTAATTTGCCATTCACTTTGGGTGTAAGTGTAAGCCATATTGCTTGTCTATTGTTAGTTTTCACATTATACATCTCTAGGCTCCTCAGTCCTGAGTCACTCACATAATTATCAGATTTTTTTATCAACAGCATGCAGATTAGTGCTCTGTTTGAAACTGCAACATAACTTTTTATCTTCCCTCTGCAGTCCATTTATTTTTGTCTGCCTGACATGCTCTTTGTATGTGTCCTACTTTATGGAATTTTCTGCAAGTTTTGCCTTTAATCCTGCATTGGTCGTGAGTATGTTGAATCCCTGCCACAATTTTGTTTGGCCAGCCAGGTTTCTGTTTAGGCATTGGGATTTCATTCACGCTCACTTCATTCCTGACTGCAACTCAATTGGGTCTCTGATTGCCATTTTCATTGAAACAGTGATTTCAACTGCCCTCTTAAATGTGAGTTGTGCTTCAGATTGGAGCCGTATCTTAACGTTTTGAAAGATTTCACAAAATAAATGATCTTTCAGTGCATCACTGAAATGACAATACTCAGAAAACTTCCTCAATTCTGCCACAGACATTGAAGTAGGCTCCCCTTCCTCTTGATTCCACTTATGAAACCTGAAATTCTGTAATCAACAATGATTTTCGTTCTAAATAATCCTGCATTAAATTCAGGATATCAGCAAAGCTCATTTTGGCTGGTTTAGTTGGAGCAGTTAAACTTCTAAGAACACAGTATTCTTTTCCACCAATTAAACTCAGTAACACTGGTGTTCACTTTTCTTCGGCTACTTCATTTGCTTAATTCATTCAATATACATAATCCAGTTACCTGTTGTGCAATGAAACTTATGTATTTTTCTAATACAGCCAGCTATTTCTGCTTTTTAAAAAATGATTATTACCACATGGTACTCACTGTTTATGAACCTGTGGCTATACCTGTTACTTGTTAACTTAGTTTGTTTTCTGGCTTTTTAAAAATTCAACTGTCTCTTTTTCCTCCTTTCTGAAGAAAAAAGGACGTGCTGTGTTTCAACAGGTCAGTGGTCATCTCAGGTTTGTTTTACAACTACCTCATTGAACTGTTGTGTTTTGTAACTCCAAAAACTAATCGAATAAAAAAACACAAGAGCCAGCAGATACTCGTGTACTTAGTTTCACTTTAATGAAGTACTTGGTGGCGCAATGACATATGTCATTCATGTACTCCTTGCATATTATCCATAAAGAATTATGTAAACATACACAATCAAACAACACACTTACAATAGTACTCAAGTGTTACTGAAATATTAAACAGACTACAAATTCCTTCACTGAAGCCCAAAGTTAATTTATTATCGAAGTATGTACGGATATGTCACCATGTAGTACCCAGAGATACATTTTCTTGCAGACATTTACAGTAGATACAAAGAAACACAAAAAAAAACAAAACTACACACCAAATTGGACAAACAACGGGCAAAAGAAGACAAACTGTGCAAATACAAAAAAAATTAAAAATAAATAGTTAATAAATAATATTGAGAATGTGAGTTGTAGAGCCCTTGAAAGTGAGTCCATTGATTGTGGAATCAGTTCAGTGTTGAAGTGAGTGAAGTTATCCATGCTGGTTCAGAAGACTGATGGTTGAAGGTTAAAGCTGTTCCTGAATCTGGTGGTGTGGGACCAAAGGCTTCTGAATCTCCTTTCTGATGGCAGCAATAATAAAGCATGGCTTGGATGGTGGGGGTCTTCGATGATGGATGCTGCTTTCTTGTGGTATTGCTCCTTGTAGATGTGCTTAGTGATGAGCAGGCTTTTTCTTGTATAGCCAGATTTTTTTTTACAATAATTTCAGTCAGTACAACTGACATCTTTGTTTTTATGCCATATTAATTACTTCAATATAAACTTTTGTGTCCAACATTGTCCAGATTGTTGGACTCCCTTGCTAATGGATATCTCATACCACTTCTGCAACTATTCAATCACAGCTGATGTCTCATAAATGGACACTATCATTCTCCCCTCTCTTGCAGGAGAGGGCACAGTTTTAAGGTGCTTGGAAGTAAGTACAGAGGAGATGTCGGGTAAGTTTTTTACACAGAGAGTGGTGAGTGTGTGGAATGGGCTGCCAGTGACGGTGGAGGAGGCGGATACGATAAGGTATTTTATGAGACTCCTGGATAGGTACATGGAGCTAGAAAAATAGAGGGCTAAGGCTAACCCTAGGTAATTTCTAAGTAAGTACATGTTCGGCACAGCATTGTGGACCGAAGGGCCTGTATTGTGCTGTAGGTTTTCTATGTTTCTATGAGATGGTTGGACCTGTGTCAGGGAAAACTGCACTCTATGGTTCACTAGTCATGTGTGCTGCAGTCAGGCTGGGGAATAGCACAGCTCTGTACTAGCTCCTAAAGGTCAAAAAACAACATGTACACCAGTTCTGCTTGATGACTGATAGTAACTGTGTCAGAAAAGACTAATCGGCCTGGCCTGGCTGAAATCCTTATGAGGGAAACTGAAAGATTGATGGGGTGGGGTTGGTGTCACATTGTAAGGTTGAAAGTGACTTCATGTAGAACTTGGAAGTTGATCCTTCTAGTAAAGAATAGGTGCATATCAACAATTTTAAAGAATGTGCTTGGCATAATGTGCAAAACTTAGAACCATCATTTCAACATGGGCAGAAAACACATGAGTGATACACTAGATGATACTAGAAAGTATGATACTAGAAAGGCAGGTGGGGCAGGCACGATGGTCATGGACTGTTGTAGGGTTTGGATACACAGAAATGTTTGAGATGCTGATTCACTTTGTTCTGGTTTTCATGGTTTATCTCAAGCAATAATGAGATGATACCCCAAAACCTAACAGTGATGTCATCCCAAGTTTACAACCCAGGGATGTACGATTAGGTTTTGGGGTTTACTATATTTTTAACCCCCACAGAAACTCATCAGAGAGCAATGCATCAATATGTGTTCAAATTCACCTTGTAGAAGATTTTGGCAGATAAGCTGCCAAACATCCATTTGCGTTTCCATCTACACCCAAAATTGCTCAGTTTCTCTAACAATAGCTTTCCAGAGGTCATACCTAGACTTCTTGTAGGTCTCTGGATTGCCAGTCTTCCACGTCACAGACTACAAATTGGGCTCATGTAGGGTATGGGAAGATTTAATTTGTTTTTGTGGACGTACACTTGGTCATACAGGTCTTGATGAAATCAGTGACAATCATGGCAGATTTGTTTAATCTGTCCATACTGTACTAGATGGCATGGTAGCGTAGTGCATATAGTGCAGGTGACTTGGGTTCAATTCCTGCTGCTCTCTGTAAGGAGTTTGTACCTTCTTCCCATGACCGTGTGAGTGTCATCCAAGTGCTCTAGTTTCCAAAGATGTATGAGTTAGTAGGTTAATTGGGCACATGGGTGAAATAATTGAGCGAAAGAAGCTTGTTGGGCTGGAAGGGCACGTTACTATGCCATATTGTTAAATCTCTAAACTCTCTAAATCCCTGAATATGGTCACACCATCAGGTTCTGCAACAGTTATTACCACTCAACCATCAAGCTCTTGAAACAAAGGGGATAACTTCACTTGCCCCATCATTGAAATGTTCCCACAACCAATGGACTCACTTTCAAGGACTCTTTATCTCACTTCTTGAAACTTATTGCTTATTTTTTTATTATTTCCTTCATTTTGTACTTGCACAGTTTGTTGTCTTCTGCACACTGGTTGAACACCCAAGTTGAGTGGTCTTCCATTGATTCTGAAATGGTTATTTATTATTCTATAGATTTATTGAGTATGCCTGCAACAAAATGAATCTCAGGGTCGTTAATGGTGACATATATGTGCTTTGATAATAAATTTACCTTGAACGTTGATCTTTGGTGCAGTTCACCGACTCAAGGCAATCCTGTATATGCTCCTCTGCCTGTACGCAGGAAGTAGAAGCATGGTCAGCTGTCCAGATTTGCCGAGGTGTGCAGACAGGATGGCTCAGCAGGCCACCTGATGGTGGTGTGACAGTTGCTGAGTATTGTGAGGCTTCTAGTTTTGCAGGTGACATTTAGGTCATAGTTTGGGAGAGGATACTTCACAATAGCCTGGTTGAGGCCCACGTGATGTCAGGGATGTTAATCACGGTACTCAGTTTCTGCAGTGTCAGATGGGGGCCTCCCTGCAGTGGGATATACAGAGTATTCGTGACACTGGTGAAGAACTCCCTTGGCAGGTGGTATGGATGACGCTTGACTGCCTGATGTTCCAGTGAGACTGAGACAGAGCAGCCACGTCCGAATATCATGATAAGTTAATTAAGAAGCAATTGCTGCTGCCTTTGGCTTCACCTGATGCCGTGGTCCAATCCATGGAATGAATGGTGAAACTTTCTGGCTGGAGTGCCAAGTCCTGAGAGCTGGGTGGGCCATATCTTTGTGAAACAGAATACATAGCAGTCCTTCATGTCCCTCTGGTCTTCAGTCTTACATCTTGTTTTCCAGTGCAAATTAACTAGGAAGTTGCTCGGAAGATTAGGTCTCAAGCCAAGACTTACCTGAAATTCTCCCCAGCAACCACATTTTCTAACAGGATGGAGGTCTCCCTAAAGTTTCCCGCTGCTGTAATCACTTTCTGGGTGTGGTGTGATCTGCAGAGTCTATCAGGTCTGCCTGGTAGTTGTAAATTCATTCAGGTGGGAATTTAGTTGCACAGATAGAATGACTTAAAGCATTGTTAGATCCTGCAACCATTATGGCTGAAGATTGTAGCTTTTAAAAGTAAACATGGAAATATTTTAGTGTTCCCTTCGGAGCTGCCTGCAAAACATCATCACTTTCCAGTGCTCTTTTTTGCAAAACCATCTTCTCAGTTGATGTTTCTTTGTTTTCTACAAAAACATGAATAAAGGCAACAAAAATCAAGAAGCAAACATTTCTCTGGAAACCCTGTTGCAAATACAATTTATGCAGCCTCAGAAAACACGTATCAATCAATTCTTGGTTAAACAAGGGAAAGATGGATAGAATTTGCTTTATTACACGGATGGCGCCAGCAAACAATGCGACCAACGGCGACATCCCGCAGACAGTTCACAAAACTACTTCTTTCAAGCATGATTCTACTGCTAAGCTGCATGTGGTTGGAAGCTGTGATTTACATTTTGGTGGTGTGTTTGGGCCCACTGAGTGATCTGGTACATTGCTGTTCTCGAGGGAGTTTGGTGAGGTTTGGAGTGGATTGTGTAGCCTGGAAGCCTAGCAGCCTGGAGACAGAGCGGGAACCCATGATTGACTCCATTGCTTTTCCTCGAATGAGGCCTTGAGCAAGGTTAAAGTCGATGAGGCCAAGAGAGGAGGACGGTTGGGTGTACGGCACAGTCTGCCTGTGTTTGACCAGACTTCCTCTCCCTCTCACTTGCTGTTGTTGGAGGAAAGTTCAGGAGTCTTGGGATGCACCTTGATCAGTGAGGCTGTGGACTGATTTTGGGAAACTCTGAGGTTCATGTTGTATGTATTTCTGGACACTGCTTCCTCTTCTTTTTGGCTGTTTTTCAGTGGTTTGATCAGGCGATTGATGCGGACAGGCGCATTTTGGTGAAGATTGCTTTGCTCTGCGGCCTGCAGTGGGCTAGCAGTGTGACACTGAACTGAACTAAACTGAATACTACTGGACTGCTGATTTGATATTTGACATTCTATGAGTTGTTCGCTTGCTTTTTGCCAGTTGCACAATGTTCTTTTATCGCGCGTTGTGTGCTTGATGTTTTTTTGAACAGGCTCCATGATGTTTCTTTGTTTCATGGCTGCCTGTGTAAGGACGAATCTCAGAGTTGTATACTGTATACATACTTTGATAATAAATGTATATTGAATAAATGTACTGTATGGTGACCACATTAAGTGGTGTAAAGCCTTTATAAACTCATAGATTTGAATAATTATCTCAGAAATATGAAAAGGTTGCATGACTTAGGGTGTCCATTTTGCCCAGTGAAGCTGTCCAGCTCAATGCATAATCAATCTACCTGTTCCCTTCCACCTCCTTATAGTCCTGCAGATTTTACCATTCAAATACTTATTACATTCCCTTTTAAATGTCATGACTAAATATGTCTTCCCTGTTCCCCTGACAGTGCATTCCTGGTTCTAGCCATTTCCGGTGTCCTCATATTTTCATTCTGTCTGCTCAGTCTAGTCCCTTCACAATGCCAAATGTCTCTGTTACATTTCCTTTCAGCCTTTTCTGTTCCAGGAAAATAACTTCAGCTTCTCCAATCTATCATGCATGTATGGATTAATTTTGGTAAAACTCTTTTTGCATCTTTCCTGAAGCTTGGCACTCAGAAAGGAATGCAGCACTTCAACTGTGGCAAAACCAGTATCCTGTGAAGATTCATCAAGAACCCTACCTCTACAGTTTGGTTTGAGTCCAGTATGATCATTTAGTCACTTTCTCAACCTGGCCTGACTCACATAACAAATAATTATATACTCGCAACTCAAGATCTCGTTATAGCTGGTGAGAGCAGGTGGATGGGAAAGGTAGAGGGTTGGAGAAGAAGGAATCTGATAGGAGAGGAGAGAGGAGAATGAGAAGGAGGAAGGGGCTCAGCGTGATAGGCAGGTGAGAAGAGGTAAAAGTAGGGAATAGAGGAAGGGGAAGAGGTGGGAATTTTTTTACTGGAAGGAGAAATCGATAATCATGCCATCAGGTTGGAGGCTACCCAGATGGAATATAAGGTGTCACTCCTTCACCCGGAGTGTGGGCTCATCTTTGCACAAGAGGAGGACATGGACTGGGAATGGGATTCAGAATTAACAGTGCTTGCGTCTTTGGAAACAGCTCTATTTCCACCTTTAATATCTTTATTTTACCCTTCCAGGGTTCTTTTGAAGACCCTGACCTGTAGTTACACGCAGGCTTCTGTTCTTTGCAAGAATGGGACCCGTCCTCGGGGTTCCATGACTGGCTATTATTCAACATGCCAAGGGTTTGGCCTGAGAGTCTTGATCATGTTTGGAAGCCTAAGATCTCAGGGCTCTGGAGGCAGGGGGATCGAGGGTCGGTGTCACGGCAGGAGACTTGTGTGTCGTCGGGTAGGCCAGAAAATCTTTCTCTGTGGGCCCGAAGACCCGAGGTCTTTGCGATCTTTGGACACAGAGCTCAAAAAAAGTGACGAAACAGACTTTTAACATTGTAAACCGCTAATATGTAACTGTTGTTATGTCTCCCACTTGCTGTGAAAATGGGGGACACCTCCCTCTCCCTTGCCAGGGAGAGAGAGAACCTGAGGTTTGTCGAATGTTGGATGAAATGAAAAGTTTTTGCAGTAACTTTGGTCTGTGTCTTTTCTGTTGCTTAGCACACGCTTGGGCTCAGTGATGGTACCAATGCGCTTTGTTTTTGCTGGTGGGGGGATTGGGGATCGTTGCTTTCTGCTGCTTACGTGCAGGAGGGGGAGGACTGGGCATTTATTCTTTGAGACACCGCTCTGTTTACGAAGAAAAAGCATTTCAGGATGTATATTGTATACATTTCTCTGACATTAAATTTGACCTTTGAACTTTTGAAAATGTTTCACCACTGGGAAGTTCTGGTTTTGGCAGAGGGAGCAGAGGTGTTCAACAAAGCTGTCCCTTAGTTTATGATGGGTCATACCAATGTAGAGGAGGCCTCATCGGGAGCATTGGACACAATAGGCGACCCCAGCAGCTTTGCAGGTGAAGTGTTGCCTCAGCTGGAAGAACTGTTTCGGGCAGTGAATTGAGGTGAGGGAGGAGGTGTATGGGCAGGTGTAGCATTGAGGCCATTTGCAGGGGTAAGTGCTGGAGGGAGGGACAAATGAACAAGGGAATCGTCAATTGTTTATTCATTTCCATAGGTAATCTGCTCATGGAGTCAGAAGGCATAGTTTTGAGCAATAAGTGGGGGGTTGGGTGAATTTAATGAAAATGCTTCAATGCAGTGTGAATAATGACTTATGACCTTATTAAAAACTGTTGAAAGTAGTTTCAAACAAGAGAGAATCTGCAGAAGCTGAAAATCCAAACAACACACATAAAATGCTGAATAAACTCAGCAGACCAGGCAGCATCTATGGAAGTTGAAGGTTTGAGATGAGACCCTTCATCAGGACATTGATAAAGTAGAATTTATCTAAGGCTCTGGAAAATTATCAATAATTCAAACTAGTAAAAGATGAATTCTATCAAACTAAATAAGAGCTTAATTTCAAGAAAGCATATTCAACTTTGGCTTTTTCCACAAAGCATGCAGACTCTGCACCTTTCCATGCTCAACATTTATGAAGCAACACTGTTAGTATTTGGTGACATAATAAAATTGATAATGTGGCACTTTCAGATAACAATAATAACACCCAATATTCTATACAACATTTATGTTGGTTTGGTCCTTCAGTAATGAAAATATAACTAATCTAAGTCCTGAGGAAGGGTTTTGGCCCGAAAAGTCGACTGTTTGTTCATTTCCGTAGATACTGTCTGACCTGAGTTCCTCCAACATTTTGTATGTGGTGCTTTGGATTTCCAGCATCTGCAGAATTTCTTGTGTTTATAACTAATCCTTAGAGAAGATTCACTAGAATGATTCCTGGAATGAGAGGGTTAACATATGAGGAACATTTGTCCGCTCTTGGACTGTATTCCTTGGAGTTTAGAAGAATGAGGGGAGACCTCATAGAAACATTTTGAATGTTGAAAGGCATGGACAGAGTGGATGTGGCAAAGTTGTTTCCCATGATGGGGGAGTCTAGTACGAGAGGGCATGACTTAAGGATTGAAGGGCGCCCATTCAGAACAGAAATGCGAAGAAATTTTTTAGTCAGAGGGTGGTGAATCTATGGAATTTGTTGCCACGGGCAGCAGTGGAGGCCAAGTTATTGGGTGTATTTAAGGCAGAGATTGATAGGTATCTGAGTAGCCAGGGCATCAAAGGTTATGGTGAGAAGGCGGAGGAGTGGGACTGATGGCCGACTTCTGCTCCTTTGTCTTATGGTCTTAAGATACTTTCCTTTGGTACAATTTCTTCCAGTTCTTTGGGTTAAAGAACATCTTCTAGATCTGGACTGGACTGGTTGTGAGACCTATTGCCCAGCTATTATCTACATGCTTGGAAGTACACAGTCTGTTATTATTCTGTCAGAAATACTCTTTGGTAGTCTTTTTCAGGTATTCCTCCAATATCAGATACCATTCTCGATTGTGATCTTGGTTAATTTGGGATGTGGTTTTTATTCAGGCAGCCATTTCACCCTGCTCCAACGATGCCATCTCCGCTAGCTGAGCCATGTACACCACATGTCAGACGAGCGGATCCCGAAAGACCTGCTGTATGGGCAACTGGCCTCTGGCAAGAGAGCACAAGGGCTCTCTTCATTTCAAAGATGTCTGGAAGAGAGACATGAAGTCACTGAAAATGAACGTCGAGAGGTGGGAGGACATCGCAAGCGATCGCTCTCGCTGGAGGCTGGAACTACACAGAGGTCTAAGAAGGGGTGACGAGAAGCTGAGGCTTGCTGCTGAAGAAAAGCGCACTCGTCGGAAAAGCAGCACCAAGACAACACTGGAGGACAGCGCCTTCAAGTGCAGTCGCTGCAGCTGAGACTGTCACTCCTGAGTGGGCCTCTACAGCTACAACAGACGCTGCTCTACCTACACAGACTGAAGCAAGACTTTCCAGGTGCAGATCCATGGTCTCGTGAGACTAACAGATGCCACCACCACCACCACCACCACTGCAGCCACATCTAGTTTTAGTCTGTGTTGTTCATCCACGTTGTGTCTTCAGCTCTTGGCAGTAGTAGATCTCTGGCACTTCCATTGAGGAAATGTACCCTTCTTCTGCTGTCTCCATATCTAGATCTATAGTTCTGTTATTGGGAGCAGAGTTCCATTTTCTATGCCACTTAGTTACTTTTTATTTAGAGATAGAGCACGAATAAGTTTGACCCCCAATTTAACCCTACCCTAATCATGGGGCAGTTTACAATGATCAGTTGACCTACTAACTAGTATATCTTCGGACTCTGGAAGGAAACTGGAGAAAGACCACACATTCCATGGGGTGGACGTACAGACTCTCTACAGATGATGTCGGAATTGAACTCTGAACTCTAACACTCCGAGCTGTTGTAAGTAGCTGTGCTACTGAGACACTCTGCACCACTGAGACACGCTGTGCCACCAAGACACTCTTCTCATCATTTCTTGGTTGAAGCACTGCAGAATCGCTCAAGTGGGGGGTGGGAGTGGTTCTAACTGCGATCACGTCGTTGTTCTTTGGCCATAGTTTTCCTAGTCTTTCCACTACCCTGTGGAAAGTAAGGTGATGTTCTTGGGTGACTGGGGTACCAATTGTTTGTGAACCTCAGAAGGCTGCCAGCTATGATTTGCAGCCCATAATCTGTGATGGGCAGTCTAGAAATGCCAACTCTGCCATACTGTTCTTTGCATAGGCCAATGATTATCAAAAACTGAAAAGTAATCAGGTGTCACCAATCTATTTATCCACATTGAGCTGACCTGACTTTTGCACAGTTCTGGCTGAGTCTTGGAAATGCTTCAGTCTCATTCTTCTTCAGATATCTACATTCCATGCACATACCCTGATTTCACCTTTCACATTGGTGAGCAAATACCCTCTCTCAGGTTGTGGTATGAGCAGTGAATGTGTTTGATCATGTTATCCTTTTCCCTCAGAAGATCAAGTCACTTTGACAGTCCAGTTTATTTTTCAGAAGGGCACGTGATTTGAGATCTAGTTCAACCATATGATGTGCCTCCTTCAATCCATTCTGAATTATCCACTTTCAGCACTGCATTATCTCATTTTGAGTAGAAATCTTTTCAATCTCCTGCAATCAAGAGTTTGGAATACTTTGCACCATGGTGAGTGCCTCATGCTCAGTATCCTCAGGATATCTTGTTTCCCTAAGTCTCAGCTGAGTACTGTAGGTAGATGGCCAGATCTGCACACAATACTCCAAATTTAACCTCACCAAAATCTTATCCAACCTCAACATGACACCCAACTCAGGACTCTGATTTATTACAGCCAATGTGCCAAAAGCCCTCCTTATGACCTTCTCTACCTGTGACACCACTTTCAAGGAATGATGAATCTGTATTCCCAGATTCCTTTGTTCTACTGCACTCCCAGTGCCCTACCATTCACTGTTGAAGTCCTGGTTTGTCCTTCCAAAGTGCAACTCCTCACACTTGTCTGCACTAAATTCAATCTACCATTTCTCAACCCATTTTTTCAGCTGGTCCAGATCCTGCCCCAAGCTTTGATAGCCTTCTTCCCTGTCCACTATGTCCCCCTATTTTGGTGTTATCTACAAATTTTTGATACAATTTGACACATTATCATCCAGATTGTTGATATGGCTGACAGATAACATTGAAATCAGCACCAATCCCAGCAGCACACCACTAGTCACAAGCCCCCAGTCAAGAGGCAACCATCTATTACCACTCTCTGGCTTATCCTGTGAAGCCTATATGGAATCCAATTTATTATCATCCTGAATGCCAAGTGACTGAACCTTCATGACCAGCCTCCCAGGTGGGACTTTGCCAAATGTCCATACCTCTGGCCTTGCTACTAATGGCTGGACAGCTGCTTCCCCTTGAGCTTCCAATCAGTTTGATTAACAGTTCAGTGAATGCACATGAATAGACCAAACTTTAAACTTCTCAGACATATCAGCCGCCAGATGGGCACATCTAATACCCCTCTCTGGAGCCCAATATCAATCCCACGACCACTCAAATTAGTAAGGTAATTTTGGGCTTACATCAACCCAATGACACTCATCGTATATCAGTGACTAATTACAGATGGTTCGATTGCTGCGTCATTTTAGGTGGATTTAAAATTGTCACCGCTATATAGGTTTGTCAGAGAGTGAAATGCATTGTTCGTGTACAAGCAAGTCAGTGAGGATTATGGTGGGGGCAGCTTGCAAGTCTCGCCATGGTTCTGGCGCCAACATCGCATGCTCACAATTTAATAATCCTAACCATATGACTTTGGGGCACTTAGAAGAAACCACAAAGTCACAGAGAGAACGTACAAACTCCTTACGGACAGTGGAAGAAATTGAACCCTTGTTGGTGATTGCTGCTGCTGTAAAGCGATTTTGCTAACTACTACACTACCGTGCTGTCCCTATTGCTTGTTAGTTCTCTCCATTTAGATCAATTATGCGACAGATGGGAATAAGAAATCCATTGTATCTCTTACTGATTCAGAGAAGCATAATGAAATGATCCAGGTAGCTAGAAAGTTATATTCACAATAATCTCACCAAATTTACAATGAAAATGGAAACCTGGAAGAAAACTCAGTTGGTTAGAACATAAAATGTACTTGTATTTGGTGAACATTCCCTCTTGTTCTTTTTCTCTGTCCTCCTTTTCATGGGTCTCAAAGCAGCTGCTGATGCATACAATTTCAAAAGCAGCCGCAGGGAGCTGTGCAGGAACAGCTTGAATTTGGCTCTTTTACTGATTTCCCTCTCTTTGTGCATTTGGCCTTCTCACTGAATATAGCCACAGCAATACTGGTTAGATCTGCAATTCAGCCATTGAATATAACCCCAGCAATTCAGCCACTGAATATAGCCAAGGCAATTCACCCACTGAATATAACCACAGCAATACTGGTTAGATCAGCAATTCAGTTTGTGAGGAAATTGAAGGTGTAGCAATCTTGATTTGCTGTTTATATTTAATTGAATTATTGTCAACGTGTATGCAATTGTACCATTTACAGTGGCAATTACGAATCATTGTTTCTTTACTTCTTTTTTAATGGGAATAAAAAACTTAGCTGGACAAATACCGTTTGCTCCAGAAGTATTTTCATGGTAGTAAATTAATTTAAGTCAATTATATATCACATGCACAAGTACTTCTACACTGATAAGACTTTAGTAAAGATACTGCACTTTCTACAATTAGCATAATGTTGCATTTTTAAATGTCTTTTATAATGAATATTTTGGACAGTTCAAATTATTTACCATCTTTGAGAACTGTGATTGTAAATGCTAAATTAACCTGTCACTTCAGTCCAGTCTATTAAATTTTGCGCTATCGAACTGACAGTAAAGCTTAAATTATCCCATGGTGATTCTTACCACTATGTGAATTCATGTGAATTTCAAGAGCTCTAGCATTGGGGAAGCTTTTGTTACATTGTGGGTAAGAACATGGTTGCTGAAGAGGACCAGCTTCTTTTTCTTCTGGCAGTGAAGATGCTTCCCTTTGTCTCCCACTGCAGTAGTACATGAGATGAGCTTGCAGGTTCCGTTCACTGCGGTACCAAATTCCACATGATTTGCATGGGAAGATGTCTTCTGCATTAAACGAACACATAATATACTGCAAATGAAATCAGGTAGTTGTGTTCATGATAATGATGTTACATGTTGCAATCTGTGTCTATGATGCACTTTTCCAAATAATAGAACAATCTTTTTCTATTTAACAACAGGTTCAACACAAATGAATTTTGATTATATTACAACTACCTGCTAAAATATAATATAAACCGAATGATCTGTTGTTTCAGAATTAACTAATCTTTGAGCATGACAATATAACTTCCCAATACTAAAACTTGCAAAATACTTTGGGGAGCCTTCATGATCAGGGTGGGCCCATTTTATTTTTATTGTGTTCCCTATACTTTTATGCGGAACTGGAGTAACAATCGTTTTGTTCTCCCTTACAGTCAAATATTGAAGAATGACAATAAATAATCTTGAATCTTGAAGCTGGAAGGAACAGAGCTGATTGCAAATGTCTGAAGCACCGAATTATTGTATGAAAGACTACTTTTCATTCTTCCTTTAGATTTTTAGCATATGTCCTTTGCTTTCTACTTCTCAGAATTTAATCAAGTGGATGTTGTATACGAAACAGACATGGCCAAATCCTTAAATTGAAGAAGGCAACTATTTAACTTTGTCAGGGGTATATGAGAGGTAGCACTTTTACTGCTGGTGGTCAATATTTTATTGCTTCTCATATTACCCCCACCACCGCACCTCCGGACAAAGTTAAATATTTACCACCTGATTCTGCAGGTACACCGAAATTAAAAGGAAGTAAAAACAAGTGTAAAATTGTTTGTTGAGATTCCTTTATCACCTGACCACTGAAATTCAAAATCAATGAATAACAAGAGAATAAAAACAAATAACTCTGAATGAAAGTGGCAAGGGCCAGATTTCTTTCTCTGCCTCTGCCTGCTTTTATTTTTCAACACACAGCATGAAGGGGGCCTTGTACATCAATTGTGCAAGTGATGTTGTGAGTCTCTGCTTTGAAGTAGCGAATGAGAGACCAACACCTTGCAGGGTGGGAGCCATTTGAAAGCTTCAAGTCTCACTGGGAGTGAGCCAATAAAGAGAAGGAAGTTGTAAGTAGAACTGCCATTGTTGGAGTGGGACAGTGTAAGAGTTGGACCAGCTCTGGCTCAATGAGCTACAGTAAGAACAGGCTTGGACAATCACACACACAGGCTCTAAATAAATTCCTAGTAAGTTTTTTCCCAGTAAGTACATAGCAGGGCACTGAGAATGGGTCCAACGTTAGTGGTATGTTCCTTGAGTGAGATGTGGGAACCTTGGGAGACATTCACTCTCCCTGATAGCAACATCTGCTCAAAGTGCACTGAGCTTCAGCCCCTTAGAGCCCATGTTAAAGAACCAGAGCTGCAGCTCGATGACCTTCTCAATGACAGGAAAATGAGGAAATGATAGGCAGGAACTACAGGGAAGTAGTCACCCCTAACTGGAAAAGTGTGTATGGAACCGGAGGAGATAGCAGAGGTACTTAATGAGTACTTTGCTTCAGTATATACTACAGAAAAGGATCTTGGCGATTGTAGGAATGACTTACAGGGGACTGAAAAGCTTGAGGATGTAGATATTAAGAAAGAGGATGTGTAGGAGCTTTTGGAAAGCATCAAGTTGGATAAGTCACCGGGACCAGACGAGATATACCTCAGGCTACTGTCGGAGGCTAGAGAGGAGATTGCTGAGCCTCCGGCGATGATCTTTGCATCATCAATGGGGGTGGGAGAGGTTCCGGAGGATTGAAGGGTTGTGGATGCTGTTCCATTATTCAAGAAAGGGAGTAGACATACCCAAGAAATTATAGAACAGTGAGTCTTACTTCAGTGGTTGGTAAGTTGATGGAGAAGATCCTGAGAGGAACGATTTATGAAAATTTGGAGAGGTACAATATGATTAGGAATAGTCAGCATGGCTTTGTGAAAGGCAGGTCATGCCTTACGAGCCTGATTGAATTTTTTGAGGATGTGACTGAACACATTGATGAGGGTACAGCAGTAGATGTAGTGTATATGGATTTCAGTAAGGCATTTGACAAGGTACCCCATGCAAGACTTATTGAGAAAGTAAGGAAGCATGAGATCCAAGGGGACATTGCTTTGTGGATCCAGAACTGGCTTGCCCACAGGAGGAAAGTGTTCTTGTAGACGGGTCATATTCTGCATGGAGGTGTGCCTCAGGGATCTGTTCTGTGGCCCCTTCTCTTCGTGATTTTTATAAATAACCTGGATGACGAAGTGGAGGGATGGGTTAGTAAATTTGCTGATGACACAACGGTTAGAGGTGTTGTGGATATTGTGGAGGGCTGTCAGAGGTTACAGTGGGACATTGATAGGATGCAAAAATGGGCTGAGAAGTGGCAGATGGAGTTCAGCCCAGATAAGTGTGAGGTGGTTCATTTTGGTAGGTCAAATATGATGACAGAATATAGTATTAATGGTAAGACTACTGACAGTGTGGAGGATCAGAGGGATCTTGGGATCCGAGTCCATAGGACACTCAAGGCTGCTGTGCAGGTTGACTCTGTGGTTAAGAAGGCATACGGTGCATTGGCCTTCATCAATCGTGGGATTGAGTTTAGGAGCCGAGAGGTAATGTTGCAGCTATATAGGACCCGGGTCAGACCCCACTTGGAGTACTGTGTTCATTTCTGGTCACATCACTATAGGAAGGATGTGGAAACCATAGAAAGAGTGCAGAGGAGATTTACAAGGATGTTGCCTGGATTGGCGAGCAAGTCCTTTGAGAATAGGTTGAGTGAACTCGGCCTTTTTTCCTTGGAGCAATGGAGGATGAGAGGTGACCTGGTAGAGGTGTATAAGATGATGAGAGGCATTGATTGTGTGGATAGTCAGGCTTTTTTCCAGGGCTGAAATAGCTAGCATGAGAAGGCACAGTTTAAGGTGCTTGGAAGTAGGTACAGAGGAGGTATCAAGGGTAAGTTTTTTTATGCAGTGATGAGTGCGTGGAATGGGCTGCCAATGATGGTGGTGAAGGCAGATACGATAGGGTCTCTTAAGAGACTCCTGGACAGGTACATGGAGCATAGAAAAATAGAGGGCTATAGGTAACCCTAGATAATTTCTCAGGTAAGGACATGTTTGGTACAGTTTTGTGGACCGAAGGGCCTATATCATGCTGTAGGTTTTCTTCAATGTTTCTAAGATGCAGGAGGCAAGTACCTGGGTGACTCTCAGGAAAGGGAAAGGTAAAATGTACCACTTTATGTAGATACTGTTGGGGGGAGGGGGAGCGACCTAACAGGGAGAAGCCATAACGAACAGGTCTCTGATACTGAGACTGGATCTGTGGCTCAGAAGGGGTGGGGGGAGTGGAAGAAGAGACAAGATATAGTGATAAGGGTTTCATTGGTTAGGGGAACAGAAAGGAGGTTCTGTGAATGTGAATGAGATTACCAGATAGCTTGTGCCAGAGTGAGGAATATCTCAGTTGGTGTCCATAGTATTCTTAAATGGAAAGGTGAGCAGCCAGAGGTTGTGGTCCATGTTGGTCAATGACACGGGTAAGAAGGGTGACAAAGTCCTGCAAAATGAGTTCAGGGAGTTAGGCGCTAAGTTAAAGGACAGGACCTCCAAGGTTGTGATCTCAGAATTGCTACCCATGCCACGTGCTACTGAGGCCAGAAATAAGAAGATCATACAGATAGCACATGGCTAAGGAGTTGGGGCAGGAGGGAGTGCTTCATATTTTTGGATCATTGGGCTCTCTTCCATAGAAGGGATGGTACAGAAGGGATGGTTTATACCTGAACTGGAGGGAGACTAGTATCCCAGTGGGGAAACTTGCTAGTACTCCACGGGGGTGGGGGGTGTTTAGAGTTGCAGGGACTGGGAACAAGAGCACCAGAACAGATAGTGGAGTCGTTGTGGAGATAGATGTTGTTAAACCTACATGCAAAGTGAGCAATGAAAAGGTTGTGCAAGGTTCTGAGTTGCGTATTTTTCAAGGTAACTACTGTAGAAACAACGGGCGAGCTGAGGGCATTGATCAGCACACGGAATTATGGCGTTGTAGCCATTAGTGAGACTTAGTTGCAGGAGGGACAGGATTGGCAGCTGAACATTCCAGATCTGCTGTTGTTTTAAAAGTGACAGAGCAGAAGGGATTAAAGGGGGAGGGATGACATTACTATTCTGGGAAAATGTCACAGTAGTGCTCAGTCAGGACAGACTGGAGAGCTCATCTAGTGAGACTTTATAGAAACACAGAAAACCTACAGCACAATACAGGCCCTTCAGCCCACAAAGCTGTGCTGAACATGTCCTTACCTGAGACATTAACTAGGGTTACCCATAGCCTTCTATTTTTCTGAGCTCTATATACCTGTCCAGGAGTCTCTTAAAAGATCCTATCGTATCTGCCTTCACCACCGTCGCCAGCAGCCCATTCCACGCACTCTTCCATTCTCCATGCAGAATATGACCCGTTTACAACCATTCTTTGCCTTCTTTGGGCAAGCCAGTTCTGGATCCACAAAGCAATTTCCCCTTGGATCCCATGCCTCCTTATTTCTCAATAAGCCTTGTATGGGATATCTTGTCAAATGCCTTGCTGAAATCTATATACACTACATCTACTGCTCTACCATCATCAACGTGTTTAGTCACATCCTCAAAAAATTCAATCAGGCTCATAAGGCATGACCTGCCTTTGACAAAGCCATGTTGACTATTCCAAATCATGTTATGTTTCTCCAAATGTTCATATATCCTGCCCCTGAGGCTCTTTTCCATCAACTTACCAACCACCGAAGTAAGACTCACCGGTCTATAATTTCCTGGGCTATATCTAATCCCGTTCTTGAATAAGGGAACAACATCCGCAACCCTCCAATCCTCCGGAACCTCTTCCGTCCCCAATGATGATGGAAAGATCATTGCCAGAGGCTCAGCAATCTCCTCCATCACCTCCCATAGTACCCTGGGGTACATCTTGTCTAGTCCTGGTGACTTATCCAACTTGATGCTTTCCAAAAGCTCCTACATATCCTCTTTCTTAATATCTACATGCTCAAGCTTTTCAGTCCACTGTAAGTCAACCCTACTATTTCCAAGATCCTTTTTCGTAGTGAATACTGAAGCAAAGTACTCATTAAGTACCTCTGCTATCTCCTCCAGTTCCATACACACTTTTCCACTGTCACACTTGATTGCTCCTATTCTCTCACATCTTATCCTCTTGCTCTTCACATACTTGTAAAATCCCTTGGGCTTTCCCTTAATCCTGTCCGTCAAGGCCTTCTCATGGCCCCTTCTGGCTCTCCTAATTTCTTTCTTGAGCTCCTTCCTGCTAGCCTTATAATCTTCTAGCTCTCTATTGGATAGGAAAGAGTTTGTCAAATGCGTTCAGGAACATTTCCTTAATCGGTGCATAGAAGTCCCAACTAGAGAGAGGGTGATACGAGATCTCCTATTGGGAGGTGACAGAAGTTTGTACAGGTGAACACTTTGCATCTAGTGATCTATAATGTAATAATGGAAAAAGATAGCTCTGGTCGTCGGACTGAGATTCTAAATTGGAGAAAGGCTAATTTTGATGGTCTCAGAAAGAATCTGTCAAGTGTGGATTGGGAGAGGTTGTTTTCTGTAAAAGGTGTTCTTTGTAAATGGGAGGCCTTCAAAAGTGAAGTTTTGAGAGTACAGAGTTTGTCTGTTCCTGTTGGAGTAGAAGGCAAGGGCTTTATGGAATGTTAGTTCTTGAGAGAAATTGAGGCCTAGGTGAAGAAAAAGAACATGCAGGTAGGAACAAATGAAGAGTATAAGAAATGCAAGAGAACACTTAGGAAGAAAATCAGGAGGGTTAAAAGAAGGCATAAAGTTGCTCTAGCAGACAAGGAGAATCCTAAGGGCTTCTACAGATATATTAAGAGCAAAAGGATAACAATGAATAAATTCACACAAAGAGTGATGAGTGTGTGGAATGTACTGCCAGCGAAGGTGGTGGAGGCGACTACAATAGGGTCTTATAAGAGACTCTTGGATAAGTACATGGAGCTTAGCAAAATAGAGGGCTATGCGATAGGGAAATTCTAGGCAGCTTCTAGAGTAGGTTACATGGTCGGCATAACATTGTGGGCCGAAGAGCCTATAATGTGCTGTAAGTGTCTATGTTTCTATGTAAATTGGTCCTCTGGAAGATCAGAATGGTGATCTATGTAAAGAGCCAATTGAGATGGAGGAGGTTTAAGTGGACTTTTTTGCATCTACAATGTTTGTATATTTATTCCAGAGATGGACATAAATTCTATAGAAATGAGGCAAAGCAGCAGCGAGCTCATGGACCCTATACAGCTTACAGAGGAGGAGGAGTTTGCTGTCTGAAGGGAAATTAGGGTGGATAAATCTCCGGAGTGTGACAAGATGTGCCTTTGGACCCTGTGGGAGATGAGTACCGAAATTGAAGGGGCTCTAGTAGAGATATTTAAAACATCATTAGCCATGGGTGATAAGTCAGAGGATTGGACGATAGCTAATGTTGTTCTGTTATTTAAGAAAGGCTCTAAGAATAAGCCAGGAAATCATAGTCATGTCAGTGAGCCTGACATTAGTAGTGGGAAAGTAATTGGAAGGTATTTAAGTGGACAGGATATATGAGTACTTGGACAGTCGGGGACTGATCAGGGACAGACAGGGGACCGATCAGGGACAGTCGGGGACTGATCAGGGACAGACAGGGGACCGATCAGGGACAGTCGGGGACTGATTAGGGACAGACAGGGGACTGATCAGGGACAGTCGGGGACTGATTAGGGACAGACAGGGAACTGATCAGGGACAGATAGGGGACCGATCAGGGACAGACAGGGGACCGATCAGGGACAGTCGGGGACTGATTAGGGACTGACAGGAGACTGATCAAGGACAGTCGGGGACTGATTAGGGACAGACAGGGAACTGATCAGGGACAGATAGGGGACCGATCAGGGACAGACAGGGGACCGATCAGTGACAGTCGGGGACTGATTAGGGAATAGCCTGGGACTGAGTAGGGATAGTTGGGACTGATTAGGGATAGTCAGTATGGCTTTGTGTGTGGTAGGTCATGCCTAACCAGTTTTTTGAGAAAGTTACCAGGAATGTTGATAAAGGCAAGGTAGTGGATATGTCTACATGGACTTTAGTAAGGCCTTTGACAAGGTCCCGCATGGGAAGTCTGTTAAGAAGTTTCTATCGCTTGGCATTCAAGATGAGGTAGTAAATCGGATTAGACAGTGGACATTTGGAAGAAGCCACAGAGTGGCAGTGGAGGGTTGCCTCTCTGACTGGAAGACTGTGACTTGTGGGTGTGCCACAGGGATCAGTGCTGGGTCCACTGTTGTTTGTCATCTATATCAATGACCTGGATGATAATGTGTTAAACTCGATCAGCAAATTTGCGAACAACATCAAGATTGAGGGTATAGTGGATAGTGAGGAAGATGATCAAAACTTGCAGTGGGATTTGAACCAGCAGGAAAAATAGGCTGAGAAATGGCAGATGGAATTCAATGCTGACAAGTGTGAGGTGTTGCACTTTAGGAAGACCAACCAGGGTAGGTCTTACACTGAGTGATAGGGCACTGAGGAGTGTGGTAGAACAAAGGGATCTGGGAATACAGATCCATAATTCCTTGAAAGTGACATCACAGGTAGATAGGGTTGTAAAGCATGCTTTTGGCAAATTGGCCTTCATAAATCAATGTATTGAGTACAGAAGTTGGGATGTATGTGGAAATTGTATAAGACATTGGTGAGGCCTAATTTGGAATATTGTGTGTAGTTTTGGTCATCTACCTACAAGAAGGATGTAAATAAGATTGAAAGAATGCAGAGAAAATTTACAAGGATGTTTGTTGCCAGGACTTGAGGATCTGAGTTATAGGTAAAGGTTGAATAGTTTAGGACTTTATTTCATAGAACCCAAAAGAATAAAGAAAGATTTGAAAATTATAGATAGGCTAAATGCAAGCAGGTTTTTTCCACTGAGTTCGGGTGAGACTACAACGAGAGGTTATGGGTTAAGGGTGAAAGGTGAAATATTTAAGCAGGACATGAGGGGAAACTTCTTCACTGAGCGGGTGGTGAGAGCGTGGAATGAATTGCCAGCACAAGTCACGGGTGGTGGGGTCAATTTCAACACTTCAGAGAAATTTGGATAGGTTCATGGATGAGAGGGGTATGGAGGGCTACGGTCTGGGTGCAGGTTGATGGGACTAGGCAGATTAATGGTTCAGCACAAACTAGATGGGCCAAAGGGCTATATATGCGCTATATGACTATGATGAAAATTGCACAAAAATGCCTACAGAGAATTTTGATCATAAAGAGAATTACACCTTTCTGCTTTGCATTATTTTCTGCGAGAACTGCTCTATTTGTCAGGTGCTTTTTTGTAAGGTAAAATGCAGAGGTTTGTAAAATCATATAAGCTATAACACATTCTTATCATACATACATAACTAACAAAGTGTTTGGTTTTTCTTTTCACTCAAGGGACATGAGCTTTGCAGGCATTTAATTGTCCACCCCTAAAACTGCCCTTGAGAAGGTGGCTGCAGCCTTCTGGAATTGGTGCAGTTTTTGACATGTGGGGATATCCGTAATGCTGTCAGGGAGGGAGTTGCAGCATTTTGACCCAGCGATGGAAAAGGAAAGGTGATACACAGTCATTCCAAGTCAGGATGGTGTATAGCTTCAAAGGTGACCTCCAGGAAGTGGTGTGCCCATGCTTTTGTGCCCTTATCCTTTGAGCTGGTAGAGGCCATGAGTTTCAAATATTCTGTCTATGGTGAGTTAGAGTATAAGATGCAGAAGCAGATTTAGGCCATTCAGCCAGTCAAGTCTATTCTGTTATTTCATCATGGCTGAAATATTATCCCTTTCAACCCCATTCTCTTACCTTCTCCCTGTAACATTTGACACTCTGACTAGTCCAGAACCTATCAATCTTTGTTTTAAATACACCCAGTGACTGGCTCCACAGCTGTCTGTGGCAACAAATTCCACAGATTCACCACCCTAATGAAATTTCACCTCATCCCAGTTCCAAAAGGATCTCTTTGTATTCTGAGGCTGTGCTCCTAGACTCACTCACTATAGGAAGCATCCTCTCCATCTATCAAGGCACTTCAATATTTGATAGGTTTCAATGAGATCCCCCTCGCATTTTCCTAAATTCCAGTGAGTACAGGCCCAGAGCCATCAAACAGATACTGCGGTGCATTCTGTAGATGGTACAATCTGCTGCCATTTTTGCTGGTAGTAGGGTGAATGAATGCTTGTAGATGTTCTGCAGTAATAGGGTGACTGAATGCTTGTGGACATTCTGCTTGCTGGTCATTGGGTGAGCGAATGCTTGTGGACGTTCTGCTGGTTGTCGGGTGAGTGAATGCTTGTGGACGTTCTGCTGGTTGTTGGGTGAGTGAATGCTTGTGGATGTTCCTTTGGTTGTCAGGTGAGTGAATGCCTGTGGATGGAGTGCCTTTCAGGCAGGCTGCTGTGTTCTAGGGTATTGAGCTTCTGGAATATCGCCAAAACTGCTGAATTGTCTTGTAGGTAGTGGACAGGCTTTGGAGGTGAATTAGGAGGTGAGTTACTCACCACAGGATTCTTGTCTCTGACTTGCTCTTATTGCTAGATTGTCTACTCAAGTTCAGTTTCCAGTCACTGATAACAGGCAATCGATAGTTGGGGATTCAGTGATGGAAGAATGTGGAAGTGTTAGGGAGGGTGCAGAGGAGATTTACCAAGGTGCTGCCTCAATTAGAGAGCATGTCTCAAAAGGATAGATTGAGTGAGGTAGGGCTTTTCTCTTTGGAGCGAAGGAGGATGAGAGGTGTACAAGATGATAAGAAGCATAGATTGTGGACAGTCAGAGACTAGGTCCCAGGGCGGAAATGGCTAATATGAGGAGGCATATTTTTAAAATGATAGGAGGAAAGTATGGGGGGGGAGGGCGTCAGAATTAAGTTTATTTTACACACAGAGTGGTGAGTGTATGGAATGCACTGCCAGGGATTGTGATAGATGCAGATACAACAGGGACGTTTAAGAGGCCCTTAGATAGGCATATGGATGATTGAAAAAGGGAGGATTATGTAGGAGGGAAGTGCTAGATTGATCTTGGGGTAGGTTGAAAGGTCAGCAGAACACTGTGGGCCAAAGGGCCTGTACTGTACTATAATGTTTTATGCTCTACAAATGTTCCACAGAATATCAGGGATAATAGCTGTGTTTTCTCTTATTGGATATTATATTGCCAGGCATTTGTATGTTGAATGTTACTTGGCATCAGTCAGGCCAGGCTGGGGTACTGTGGGTAACTTGCTGAATTTGAATGTGGGCTGCTTCATGTTATGAGGAGCTGTGAAGATGCTGAACATTGTGTTATCATCAGGGAACATCTCTACTTTGAACCTTACGACTGAAGGAAAGACACTGATGAAGCATATGAAGATGGTTGGGCTTAAAACATTACCCTGAGAAAACCGCGCAGGGATATCCTGTGAGGAATCCTGGCTGCTGTGAGGAATGCCTGCAGAGTTATCCGTCAAGATAAATGGTGAAAAATCACAAATATAAACTTGTTCTAACATAGGAGAACAGATGGGGTTTGTGATTTGTATTGATTTAGGCCAGTTTAATTAGCATTAATTCATGCCTTATGTTATTATATTAAAGCCAATCTGTGCTGAAGTTTTTCAGTTTTATTGCCCAAGTGCTTAGTGTTAGGGCAAAGGAAATAACTCTTGTTTGGGTACCGACACAGAGCTAACATCAGTTAGTTTGTTCATCTAAGAATGAGCCATTTGATTTTTCCGTAATCTGGAAATTCATGAGCCTTTTACCAAACTATTGGGTCAAGAGTACACGTTTTCTTATCCATAATTTTAATGTGAAAATACAAAAATAAATATTCCATTTTAAATCATCCTTTTTTTGACCTGAGACTGTTCTTCTCCCTACATTTTATCTTTAATAGTTTAAAACTATTTTCTGGTTTTTAACATGTGCCCAGAAGTCAGCTGCAATAACAGAGAGTACGAAATAGAATCTTACTGTTGACGATTGCAGTAGGTAAAATGGATGCCATGGCTGCTTGTTGAGGGAGCAGCTGTATGGTATCCAGGAGGCGTGCTGGATACATGCCCTCCGTGATAGCCATTTGGCTGACAGCTTGCAGTCTTGAGTCAAATTCCACAGCAAATGCAACCAGCTCCTCTCCTTCCAGAAGCATTTTTGTCATTGTGCACCAAAGCTGCCCACCTGGACAAAAAGAAAAGGGAAACAGTTTTAAGGCTTGGCTGAAAGTTTCATGTCTTACAAAAGCAATCTGATTTTTAATTATAACATGTAGGCCAAGCTCTCTTCCAGCTGCTGCCATCGGGAAGGAGGTACAGAAGCCTTAGGTCCCACACCACCAGGTTCAAGAACAGTTATTACCTTTCAACCTTCAGGCTCCTGAACCAGCGTGGATAACTTCCCAACACTGAACTGATTCCATAGTCTATGGACTCACTTGCAGGGACTCTACAATTCCATATTATAGATTTACCATTTATTTATTATTATTAGTATCTTTTTTTTTGTTTTTACACATTGGTTGTTTGTCAGTCTTTGTGTGTAGTTGTTGATTGTATTTCTTTGTTCTACTGTGATTGCCCACAAGAAAATGAACCTCTGGGTAGTATATGGTGATATACGGTACGTAGTTTGATAATGTATTTATTTGAACTTTGAAGATCTTGATAAATTTGTTGCTATTAGAAAAGTAAAACATTACACCATTCTTCCAACCAATCTAGCTATGTTCCTATTCTCTCACACTTATATTGATTTTCATTAAGACCATAAGACAGAGGAGCAGAATTAGGCCATTTGGCCCATCAAGTCCGTGAACAAAACAGTTTCAAATGCACTCAAGTAGAATATCTGATTTTAACTGTGATTCTGATCGGGGCAGTTCTGCTCTCAGTGTGGGCTTGATTTTGGTGATATTTTAAGTTGAGACAATAAAACTAACTTCTTCAGGTATATATAAATAGAAACCATAGAAACTACAGCACAGAAACAGGCCTTTTGGCCCTTCTTGGCTGTGCCAAACCATTTTCTGCCTAGTCCCACTGACCTGCACACGGACCATATCCCTCCATACATCTCCCATCCATGTATCTGTCCAATTTATTCTTAAATGTTAAAAAAGAACCCGCATTTACCACCTCGTCTGGCAGCTCATTCCATACTCCCACCACTCTCTGTGTGAAGAAGCCCCCCCTAATGTTCCCTTTAAACTTTTCCCCCCTCACCCTAAACCCATGTCCTCTGGTTTTTTTCTCCCCTTGCCTCAGTGGAAAAAGCCTGCTTGCATTCACTCTATCTATACCCATCATAATTTTATATACCTCTATCAAATCTCCCCTCATTCTTCTACGCTCCAGGGAATAAAGTCCCAACCTATTCAACCTTTCTCTGTAACTGAGTTTCTCAAGTCCCGGCAACATCCTTGTAAACCTCCTCTGCACTCTTTCAACCTTACTTATATCCTTCCTGTAATTTGGTGACCAAAACTGAACACAATACTCCAGATTCGGCCTCACCAATGCCTTATACAACCTCATCATAACATTCCAGCTCTTATACTCAATACTTTGATTAATAAAGGCCAATGTACCAAAAGCTCTCTTTACGACCCTATCTACCTGTGACGCCACTTTTAGGGAATTTTGTATCTGTATTCCCAGATCCCTCTGTTCCACTACATTCTCCAGTGCCTTACCATTAACCCTGTATGTTCTACGTTGGTTTGTCCTTCCAACGTGCAATACCTCACACTTGTCAGTATTAAACTCCATCTGCCATTTTTTAGCCCATTTTTCCAGCTAGTTCAAGTCCCTCTGCAGGCTCTGAAAACCTTCCTCACTGTCTACTACACCTCCAATCTTTGTATCATCATCAAACTTGCTGATCCAATTTACCACATTATCATCCAGATCATTGATATAGATGACAAATAACAATGGACCCAGCACTGATCCCTGTGGCATACCACTAGTCACAGGCCTCCACTCGGAGAAGCAATTCTCTACCACCACTCTCTGGCTTCTTCCATCGAGCCAATGTCTAATCCAATTTACCACCTCTCCATGTATACCTAGCGACCGAATTTTCCTAACTAACCTCCCATGCGGGACCTTGTCAAAGGTCTAACTGAAGTCCATGTAGACAATATCCGCTGCCTTCCCTTCATCCACTTTCCTAGTAACCTCCTCGAAAAACTCCAATAGATTAGTCAAACATGACCTACCACGCACAAAGCCATGTTGACTCTCCCTAATAAGTCCCAGTCTATCCAAATGCTTGTAGATTCTGTCTCTTAGTACTCCCTCCAATAACTTACCTACTACCGATGTTAAACTTACTGGCCTATAATTTCCCGGATTACTTTTCGATCCTTTTTTAAACAACGGAACAACATGAGCCACTCTCCAATCCTCCGGCACTTCACCCGTAGACAGCGACATTTTAAAGATTTCAGCCAGGGCCCCTGCAATTTCAACACTAGTCTCCTTCAAGGTCCGAGGGAACACCTTGTCAGGTCCCGGGGATTTATCCACTTTAATTTTCCTCAAGACAGCAAGGACCTCCTCCTTTTCGATCTGTACAGTTTCCATGATCTCACTACTTGTTTCCCTTAATTCCATAGACTTCATGCCAGTTTCCTTAGTAAACACAGACGCAAAAAACCTATTTAAGATCTCCCCCATTTCCTTTGGTTCCGCACATAGCCGACCACGCTGATTGTCAAGAGGACCAATTTTATCCCTTTCAATTCTTTTGCTCTTAATATACCTGTAAAAGCTCTTTGGATTATCCTTCACTTTGACTGCCAAGGCAACCTCATGTCTTCTTTTAGCCCTCCTGATTTCTTTCTTAAGTATTTTCTTGCACTTCTTATACTCCTCAAGCACCTTATTTACTCCCTGCTTCCTATACACGTCATACAACTCCCTCTTCTTCTTTATCAGAGTTGCAATATCCCATGAGAACCAAGGTTCCTTATTCCTATTCACCTTGCCTTTAATCCTGACAGGAACATACAAATTCTGCCCTCTCAAAATTTCTGCTTTGAAGGCTTCCCACCTACCGATCACATCCTTGCCAGAGAACAACCTGTCCCAATCCACGCTTTTTAGATCCTTTTTCGTTTCTTCAAATTTGGCCTTCTTCCAGTTCAGAACCTCAACCCTAGGACCAGATCTATCCTCGTCCATGATCAAGTTGAAACTAATGGTGTTATGATCACTGGAACCAAAGTGCTCCCCTGCACAGACTTCTGTCACTTGTCCTAACTCGTTTCCTAACAGGAGATCCAATATTGCATCCCCTCTAGTTGGTCCCTCTATATATTGATTTAGAAAACTTTCCTGAACACATTTTACAAACTCTAAACCATCTAGACCCCTAACAGTATGGGAGTCCCAATCAATATATGGAAAATTAAAATCCCCTACCACCACAACTTTATGTTTCCTGCAGTTGCCTGCTATCTCTCTGCAGATTTGCACTTCCAATTCTCTTTGACTATTGGGTGGTCTGTAATACAATCCCACTAATGTGGCCATACCTTTCCTGTTTCTCAGCTCCACCCACAAGAACTCAGTAGACAAGCCCTCTAATCTGTCCTGCCTGAGCACTGCTGTAATATTTTCCCTAACAAGCAATGCCACTCCCCCATCTTTCATTCCTCTGCCTCGATCACATCTGAAACATCGGAACCCCGGAATATTAAGCTGCCAGTCCTGCCCCTCCTGTAGCCAAGTTTCACTAATTGCTACAACATCATAATTCCATGTGTCAATCCACGCCCTCACCTCATCCGCCTTCCCCGCAATACTCCTAGCATTGAAATATATACACCTCAGAAGATTTTTACCACCACTCACAACCTTTCTATTAGTGGATTTGCTTGAACTTTTAACATCATTTATTTTCACTCCAGCCACACTGTCAGCTCTGGCACTCTGGTTCCCATCCCCCTGCAAATCTAGTTTAAAGCCCCCCCCCAATAGCATTAACAAACCTCCCTGAAAGGATATTGGTCGCCCTGTAGTTCAAGTGTAACCCGTCTCTCTTGTACAGGTCCCACCTGCCCCAGAAGAGTTCCCAACTATCCTGAAATCTGAAACCCTGCTCCCTACACCAGTTCCTCAGCCACTTGTTCATCCTCTAGAGCATCCTACCCTCACTGGCATGTAGCACAGGTAGCAATCCTGAGATTACCACCCTCGAGGTCCTGCTTTTCAACTTCCTACCAAGCTCTCTATACTCACTCTCCGAATAAATCTCTGAATATTCTCTCCAACTACCAATTTACATCATCAATTACTATTGTCGTTCCCTTTTAGCATGAAACTTGCAAGCAGCAGTGACCACACTCCCAAACGGATAGACTCTGACATGCTATGAAATATCCTATGGATGTGAATGGTTCTGTATCAATGCAAGTTTTTTTTCAATGCTATTCCATGGGAAATTAATTAATCCCCCCATGCGAATGTGATAGGCTCTGGCTCTTTCTAGTGAACAAGATCCACTGATAGAAGTCAGACAAGAAAAAGAAAACAGTTATCAGAGTAATCATTTCAAAATACAGATGAATGGGGCAGGAAATAGGGTTATTTTTGACATATCTAGAATTTTCAGCTTAGTTTACAGAGACTAACAAATTTCTCAAAATGGAAATTAACTTAAAGCAGCATGATGCATATGTTGATATTAGAACACACAGAGATACTTTGATAGGTTTTTAGTAACAGGCTGGTGCACTCAGTCACACTGGCCTCTCTGGGTCCAAACAAAGGTGTAACTGGTCATTCCTTGCGCCTTTTGTGCGATCGCAAGACACTGCTGGATATTGAGAACATCAAGTGCTGCAGGTTTGTCCCACTGCCGGGTTATTTGATGGCGGTGGAGCTGGACTTGTTGCGCACTATGTTGCCAGCGACTATAGACACCCAAGGAGGAAGGCATCGAGGGTCCAACAAACGGTGCAAATGGTGCATGGATGTTTTTCCCATGATCACAAGATCCTGTAAAACATTGGTAATTTAGAATACTGCAAATCCAGTTCACTGACGAAACCGACACCGTGTGAGTTGCGTGGCGTCGATTGTCACGCGGGCCAGGGAAGGAGACACCGGAGTCAGTGTGGGAGAGAGCTAGAGCCTGTGCTGAGTTGGTCAGTGTTTACTTGGTGGAAGATGAGTTGGATTGCATTTACCTCCAGCTGCATTAGTGCATGGTGAGGAATAGTGCGCTATCAATCTACTGGCCACGACACTAAGGGATTTATGTATATAGTTTGTGTGACAGTATGTTTACTGCTATCATAATTATATTGCTGTATGTGCTGTGTGCTGTATATGACTGTTGGTAATGTGCTTTGCACCTTGGCCCTGGAGGAACGCTGTTTCATTTGGCTATATTCATGGGTATGGGTAAATTACAATTAAACTTGAATATGAACAATCAAACTAGGCTGAAACTGGGACATGGAAGAAGTAAAGTAATGCTTCTAAACTCCAATTTCATAACTACTACTGTCTTTAGAATTCCTACATTCAAACATACGAGTTAGGAGCAGGAATAACTCCTCACAAGCCTGAAATTATCTGCAATCTCAACTTTGTATTGCTGTTTACAAATCATAGAATCAACCACTGAAATCTGCTTACCAGTTCTGTGCCAACTACCGAGCACCCAATCGTCTAATCCTGCAATAATTCTGTTATATTCTCTCCATATCTTCATCAACTCTTCCACACTAGAGGCAATTTTTACAGTGACCATCTTTGGCACGTGGGAGAAATTGGTGAATGTGAATTTGACATTTCTGCTGGTTTCTCTTTTGTATTTGACCTTTGACTCTATATAATTTCTGGAAATTCAGAAGCTGCTTTTCCTGTGGCAGAATGTAGGCACTACACAGCTGATTTCCTGGAATTAAATTTTGGGCACAGGTGTAAAGCACTTCATCCATCCATAAGGGATTTCTTATTCCACCAGAGGAATTTTATTACACTTTTACCATCAGTAAGCTTTAAGATCTTTTGAATCTGATCAGCCAAATTATTTTTACCAGATGATGATTATAAGATTTAGGAGCAGAATTAAGCCATTCAGCCCATCAAGTCTTCCCCACCATTTGATCACACCTGACTTAATTGCCCTTCCAACCCCCAGCCCCCCACTTAAAGATCATTCCACTTTCTCTCAGAACCTGAAAATTATTTTCTCCAAGTATTTAGCCAATTACCTTTAAAAAAACCTCAATTAATTTTGCTTCCACAAATCTAAAGTAAAATGTTCCAAAATGTAACTACAGAGATCCTACTTAAACTTCAAGTAAAATGCTTAAACAAATTAACACAATCAGTCTCTATCATATGTATCTTTATCAAATCTTTACCAACTTTCTTTGCAGCAAGCAGATAGTTTAACTATACAACTAAAATTTGTGGAATCAATCTGTATATCTTTACATCCACCCTAAAAGTTACATGATCAAAATGGTACACAATACTCTAAGTTGTAAACCAGACAATAGCATGGCCAATATTCCAATCTGTCAAAATAATTTATTATTAAAGATATTCCTTGTCATGCTGGTAAAAAAATTATGATGGAAGTAGATTCAGTAGGCAATAGACTTAAAAAGGAAAATAGACATATAATTTAAAAAAAGGACAAGAAATAACAAGATACTGGAGGAACAGCAGGTCAGAGAGCATCTGTGGAAGCAAAAGGAAAGTCAACCTTTCGAGTAGAGACCCTGCATTCAGTAACATTCATCGTAAAGCATAAATGTTTAATTTCATTAAATGTTTTGCACAAATAAATTAAACTGAATGATTTTAATATACAGATAGGTTCTGCAACAGAACTGGATACAGGAAATGCAATATTATCACCTTACATCAGGATTTTGACAGTGGATGCAAACATGTCAAGTTCCATTGGTTACCATTTGAGTAGAGCTTCTGCATTGCTTTGTAAATCTGCATTTGATTTCTGTTACCTGCAAACATTTTCTTTCTCCAAATACTCCAATATGCATTACCATAATGTTGTTTAACAGGCTCTCCAAATACCATTTCATTAAACATAATTTGCAATGTACAGAATAAATTATTTGATATTTATTCTAATTAAATGCAAACCATGTTATTGCAACTGGTTTGTTAAATTGATGCTAATTGATTTGGATAAAATGGAAACATAGGAAGCAAAATTATGCCTACCTGTCATATTGATTTGGATTCTTTGTTGGAAACCAGTTAATTAATTAATTCTTTATTTGTGAATCAAATTATTCTTTGATAGCTATTCCCTTTTGTATTTAGCATCAAGAATCCTTGCAATTGACAAGGAGTGAAGATACACAACAAACCAAGGAGAATAAGAAGGTCGGAAGATATTTCACAATCAGACTTTCACAGCCTTCCATCTTTACTTCAGCCTCCAATTTATTTCCCATCAATCTTTTATTTTTTTGTTTCTCTATAAGGTTGGATGTGATTCTGGGTGTCTCTTTAGTGCAGCAAATAGGTAAGGTTTAGGCTTGAGGCTGGATGGTAAATGGTGGTAAAATACCTGACATGAGTTTTGAGCATACTAGTGAGCTATTATCTATCACAGGTACAACATACTTTTCAACAGCACATACTAGAGTTGAAACTCTGGGTGATTTTCCACATCTATAATTCAAGGGTGTCATTCTTCACACTCTTTTAACTGAAATTGGCAAATCAGAACAAGACACGTCTCTAACAAAAAGTACAAAATTACAAACTGGGCAAATATACAACTAGATTTTTCTGCCATCTATTTTGTATAGATCTTAAAGATTTAGAAAACTAGTCCTAATAGATTTTTTTAACAGAACAGTGAATTCAGTATAAACTATCTTATTCATTAGAGAAGCAAACACTAGACTCTTTGATAAGTAACTACAGTGTTTATTTTCTAATATGACAACACTTTTACCTACAATTCATTTTTTCCTCCTGCAGATTAAAATTTAAAATGACTGCAAGAATCTGGCAGAAGAGATAAGGACAAATAAGATATGCTAACACTCTGACTGAATTAGGACATTGTTGTATCAGAACCCAGGCCAATTAATTAAGCCTGTCTGTTACTTTTCAACAATGTGCAAACAAACCTATGTAAAACCCTTCATCATTTATTTTTCAAATGCAAAGTGATTGTGACAATTGGTTTCTACATCCTGGTTACATATGCAGATTAATGATTTACTCATTGTCCATAAATCTCTTCAGAGAAAAATAATTACTGTAACTTCTAGTTTTCAATCAATGTGACTTCTTTCGGAAAATGAGAATTCAGAAAGCACACAGCCTTTCCACAACTGGTGGTCTGAAGGTGAATAGTAATGAGGCGGAAGTACAAACCTGAGATCAGGGCTGCACCATGGTAGTGTAGTGGTCAGCACAAAGCTTTATATACCAGCGACTGGGGTACAATTCCTGCCACGGTCTGTAAGGAGTTTGTACATTCTCCCTTTGACCACGTCGGTTTGCTCTCATAGTCCAAAGATTTACTGGTCGGTAGATTAATTGATCAGTATAAATTGTCCCGTGATTAGACTAGGGTTAAATTGAGGGTTCCTGAGTGGTGTGGCGCAACTCGAAGGGCTTATTCCGAGCTACATCTTGATAAATAAATAAATAAATAAATAAAAGGATTAGAAGAAAAAGCAATTGACAAGTGGATATGGTACAGTGTAAATTGGGATTGCCATTGATAATGATTGGCAATAAGTGGCACTGAACAAGGTACGTAGCTGACAGCAGACAAATAGGGTGGGAGAAAGAAGTGGAAATGAAGATGTTTATAAAGTTGATAGAAATAGCTGATAGTAAGCAGAGGGAAGTCAAAAATTAATTTTTTCATAAAATAAGGAGGGAAGACAGAGAAGTTGGGAGTTGCCCGAGGGAAGAAGGAGGGTTACAAATAAGAGAAAATCTGTAGACGCTGGAAATCTGAGCAATACACACAAAATGCTGGAGGAACGCAGCAGGTCAGGCAGCATCTATGATAAAAAGTACAGTCAACATTTCGGGCTAATACCCTTCGGCAGGTTGGGGTGTCAGCCAGAAAGGTTGACTGTACGTTTTTCTACAGATGTTGCTTGGCCTGTTGAGCTTCTCCAGCATTTTGGGTGTGTTGCAAGAAGAAGGATTATACATAGCTACCTTGTTTAAGTATGGGAGGAAAAGAAAATTGTTATCTGCCAGAAGTAGTGGGGAGGGGTGGTAAATGTGAGGTGGGGAGTGAAATCAGGCAGATAGCACAAACAACAAGATGACTGAAGAGTACCAGCATGAATGGAAAAGAGAAGAAGAAGAGGAAGGGAGTGACAAAGAATTTACCAGGTTGAAGAAGGAAAAGATTAAGAAAAAACCTGGTGCAAATAGCACTTTATTGAAGCGATGGAGAGTGTGACCACAGTTTTGCTATGAAAGGGTAGGATTGCCCTCACATTGTTTTGCAGAAAATACGGGCAGCTAGATGAGCACAATGACCTGTTAGTAAGAGGGAAATGGATGGGCTAGGTATTTCTGTGCATGGCATAGGGGAGCAAGTGGATTCACACACATTATTTTTAATGGGTGGTGAGCTAGATGTTAAGATATCCCTGGAATGGGAGATGATGCTTTGGATGGACAAAGTGCTTAGGCGAAAGTGTGAAGAGACGTACGCATCCGATCTTTCAGTGAATGGCTGAAGCACTAGATGAATACAGTGAGAGAGGGCAGTTGGAAGGGTATAATATCTCAGTGATCGGGTGGGGAAAATGCACAAAACTAGCATGGAATATAAAACAATGCATGAGAGGTTCATCAAGTACCTCTGAAAGAAAACAATAGTGCAGATTGAAGAATTCTATTAGAGGTTGCTATATTAGGGACATTTAAGAGACAGTTAAAAAGTTCAAAGTTCATTTATTATCAAAGTATGTACGGTATGTAGTATACAACTCTGAGATTCTTCTTCTCCAGATAGCCACAAAACAAAGAAAAACCATGCAAATCAATTTAGGGAGATATAGCAAACCCACCTCTCCTGCACAAAAAAGAACGGCAACACCATCATTAACCCCCTCCCCTCACACGAAACACAACAAGAACACTGGCCCAGAAATCCCTCTCACCCCACACAAAAACCTAACAAAAATACGACAAGAACATCAGCCTCTTCCTACACAAAAAACTAACCAAAAATCGCAGTAACATTAACTGCCAGACCCCCCTCTCCTGCACAAAAAAATGGGAACAGGTAAAAATACAGAAAACAAAAACTGAAAAAAAGTCCAAATTCGTAACGCAAAAAGCCTCGATAACATCCTCCAACATCATCGAAAGACAGAGATAAGAGGATGAGACTAATAATGGAGTAGGTTTATATAGGTCACGCACCATCATCACTGTTCTATGTTCTAATTTTTAGTGCTCTATGAACTGAGATCAGACCACCAATAATGGGGAATAAGTTTGAGTTGATAGATACTTCGTATTAGTCATCATAGTAGAAGAAATTAAATGTACACACAGAACTGTGCGCAAGTCTAGGGCACATTCTGTATATACAACTAGGGTGCCTCAGACTTTTGTAGAGTAAATATATTTCATGACATATGTGAATGATTCTGATACGGATCTCTATTGTGGACTTAGAGTGGGAAGGGAGCAGGGAGAGGGGGATCATGGTTGGGAAAAGAGAAAGGGACAGGGGAGGGAGCAGGAAACACCAGAGAGTCATTCTGTAATGACCAATAAACCAATTGTTTGAAATTAAATGACCTTGCCTGGTCTCCAATTGCTGGGTGTGTCTGCACCCCAGCCACCCACTGTCCCTGGCACTCCTTCTCTGCCACATGTGCTACACCCATCCTGCGACACTCCACCCTCACCATTCCCAACATCCTTTGCTCTCACCAGATTTATAAACTCACTCTCTGCTTCATGTTGACAAATACAGTATTGTGTACAAGTCTTAGGCACTCTAGCTATATGTCTGTGCCTAAGCCATTTGCACGGTACTGTATAAAATAGCTGATCTTCTAGAAGCAAAAACAGAGAAAGCCATTTCACTAGAGAAGATGTTAGGAGATGCAAGAGACTGTAATCTGGAGCAACAAACAACCTGCTGGAGGAGTGCAGTGGGTCAAGTAGCTTCTGGGGGAGGAGGATATGGGCGTGAGGGAAAAGAAAGGAATTATTAACATTTGCTTCGAGCCTGCATCAGGAATGAGAGTGAAGAGTCAGAATAAACAGGAGAGGGGACGGGTTGAGATTGGGGCGAATAGGTGATTGGTGAACTGCAGAGGAATGAAGTATCATGGGCAGATGGAACCAAGTAATGTAGAGGGAGAGGGAGGAATGGAGGTAGGAGAGAGAAGAATGTAGATGATAGGCAGAGGCAGACAGAAAATAAGAAGGCAGAAAGAGCCAGGTATGAGGAGGGGAGGGTGAAGATAAAGGCAGCTAGGACTGTGACCAGAAGGAATACAAAGACTTTTAGGCATTCTTGGAGAATGATACGTAAAGGAAGGAGATAATGGGAACCATTAGGGCAGAGGTGAAGGGCAGATGGAACCAGATGGAAGAGTGGGGGGTGGGAAGGGGGAGACCTGGTGGATAAACTGCTTGGTTAGGGAGTAGATGGAAGCAGGTTAAAGAAGGGGATGACAATGAAAATGGGGGTGGGGGATGGCTTGGGGTAGGAGTATAGAAAAAGAGACATAAATAGGAGGACCAGAGATCAATCAAGAGAAGGGGGTAGGGAATCAAAGGAGTCAATAGTTACCTGAAATGGAAAAATTCAATGTTCATACCTTTGAGTTGTAAACTAGGCAGTGCAAGATGAGACACAAACATGAGGAAATCTGCAGATGCTGGAATTTCAAGCAACACACATAAAAGTTGCTGGTGAACGCAGCAAGTCAGGCAGCATCTGACGAAGGGTCTCGGCCCGAAATGTCAACTGTACCTCTTCCTAGAGATGCTGCCTGGCCTGCTGCATTCACCAGCAACTTGTATGTGTGTTGAGTGCAATATGAGACGTTGTTCCTCCTGTTTGTGTTGGGCCTCACCTTAGCAGTGAAGAAGGCCAAGGATGCCCACGTCAGTGTGGGGAATGAGAAAAGGAAGTGAAGTTGCATGCATCTTGGAGTTCAGGGCAGCCACTACTGATGGAACACAGGAGCTCTGCAAATCAGTTGCCAGTCTGCACTTGTCCTGTTGCCGTGGAGCTGATGCATGTGAATCTTTGGCTCACCTGGAAGGGCTGCTTAGGTGCCGGCTGATGGTGAGGGAGAAGGAGGAAGAATTGTTGCCCCTCCCGCATTTACGGATTGAGAGTGCAGGATTACAGGCAGGGTTAGGTGGGAAGGGATGAGTGGACCAGGCAGTCACGGAAGGAGGGGTCCCTGCAGAAATGGAACAGGGTGGGATGGAGGAGACGCAGCTAGAGGTGGAATCTTGTTGCTGCTGGCAGAAATGATGAAGGATGATTAACCAGATGTGGAGTCTCATAGGGGAACTCTATCTCTGTCAGTTTAGTAGCTAAATCAACAGGACTGGCATTACAGATTCCCTAATCTGACTTCTAAAAGAGTTGTATTCAGAGTTAGTGAATACAGTACATTGGCTGTGATCTTCCAAATCTGTGCCTGGAATAATCCGAATAGACTGGGAAAATGTAAGGGCAACATTGTAATTCAAAAAAAGGAAGAATAGAAAGAATTAGGTGCTGCATGTCAGTTAGCTCTCGCATACAGAGCACTTGGTAATCAAATAATATAATTAAGTAAAAAGAGAAACAGTGTTTATTACAGTTGACTGGCAGACCAGATAAGGGAACCATGGTTAAATTTACAAAAGACATTTAGTAAGGTGCTACATGAACATGGAATATCAAACATTACAGCACAGTACAGGCCCTTCGGAAGATTGAGGATAATGTATTTCATGGATAGAGGACTAGTTAACTGACAGAAACAGTGAGTATAGATCAATAATATAAACTAAAGATTCTGCAGATGCCGGAGAGCCAGAGTAACAAACATAAAGTTCTGGAGGAACTCAGCAGTCAGGCAGCATCTATGGCAGGGGTTCTCAATCTGGGGCCCTTGGACCCCTCGGTTAATGGTAGAGGTCTATGGTATAGGAAAAATTGGGAATCCCTGATTCAGGGAGACGAATAAACAGGTGATGTTTTGGGCCAAGACCCTTCATCAGGGCTGGATTGGTAAATTTTAGAAATCTACGTTGGCAGTCTCAATTACTTATAATCTTTATTAATTACTTAGATGAGAGGATCAAGCATACTCTATGATAGATTTGCTGATGTCACAATAATGGACCAGAAAGTCCCAAAAGATATGAAAAATAGACACAGGCAGATTAAGTGAGTGGGCAAGAAGATAGCAAATGGATGGTAGTGTGGGGAAACATGATGGTATCCACATTGCCATAAATTAGAAAACAGAAGGAACATTAGAGAGAGAAAGAATCCGAGTTGTGTAGCACCAAAACAAGTCCTTCTGCTCACCATGTCTACACAGACCATTTCTGCCCATTGGCATCACTCCCAAAAATTGAGAAGGAATTTTTATTTTCTCAGAGGGTTTTAATCTTTGGAGCTCACTACTGAAAAGACGCATGGAATCTGAGCTATTAAATAATTTCAGGGCTGCTAAGATGTATTTTTGTACTATAGGAAGGTTAAATGTAAAAAAGATTCAGCAAGGAAGTGGAATGGAGACTAATAAGATCAATCATGAACACTAATTTATCTGTCATGTAGCACCTTACTAAATGTCTTTTGGAAATTCAACCATGGTTCCCTTATCTGGTCTGCTGGTCAACTGTAATAAACACTATTTCCCTTTTAAATGACTTTTCCTAATTATAATACACAGAATGGTGGAGCAGATATGAAGAGCTGGATGGCCTATCCTTGCTCTTATTATTTTCATATGTAATATCTTAATATCAATATTCAACCTTGTTGTTTTGAAAATATTGAATGGTTCCCTGGTAAGGTAAGAACTCACAACCTACCACATTATGATCTTTCATCTATTGTCTACCTGCACTACTATTTCTGTAGTTGTTACACTTCATTCTGCATTATGCTATTGCTTTACTGTGTACTACCTCAATGCACTGTATAACGATTTGATCTGTATGAATAGTATGTAAGTCAAGCTTTTCACTGTCTGTTGGCACTATCTATGTATCCTTTTCCAGACCTACAACCAAATGAAAACTCTTCTCTTCATGCTAATCCTCCAAGAGGACCACAACCTTGTCATGGTTTGGAGGCTTGCATGCCTCAATGACCCAGAGAGCTACTGTATGTTGGTTGGAGTCAGGGCTTTATGCTGTGGCTCTTGGTAGGGACACCCACTACAAACAGGTCAAAGGGTAGAGGCCAGACTAAGAGTGGTTCACCGGTCATCCTGGTTCGGGGTTTCAGCTCAGGGCTAACAACCCTGATTGGTAAAACAAAATTGTTATGGAAACAGCAATGAAGAATCTTTCTACATCTGAGTGCGATGGTATTTCCGAGTCTCCACCTGCATGACTGACAGTACTGCAAACCGAGAGGAAGCTCCTGACGTGATGAAGCCCTGAACACCGGCAGAGATGGAGGAGCTTCACTGTTGCCCAAAATACCAGCAGTGTAACAGGCAATCTGCTGCTGCGGCTTCATGCCAACAGCTCCAGAATTCTCTTCCTAAAGTTTACCTTCTTTTTACCTCATGCTCCTTTTAGATTGTTCCTTACTCTGCTTCTTTGACTAAGCTTTTTGTAAATTGTCCTTTTGTCTTTTTGTGGCCTTTTATTAAATATTTCCAGATGACGTTCTTAAGAAAAGTTTAAAGTAACTTCACCATTTAGTATCGAAGTTGTTGGATACAACTTTTTAAAAAACCTTCCACAGCCTTTTGTATCCTTTTGCTCCCAAGCATCAATCAATCCCTGTCTGTAGTTCAGGCCAGTCTGTTTCAAATTTTCCTCTGAAACTACTTTGTAATTAGTTGATTCAAAGCCATACCTGAACAACTTGGAGAAAATCAATGAAGAATTGTGTCTATCTCGGTAACATTTCTTCAAAGTTCAGCAAGAACTTATGTTTTGTCCCAAGGCTACTTACTCCATGGCTGCCTTAAACATTTCCTGATTACCTGATACTGTAGGTGTAATACCATAGAGTGAAACTGGTTCTATCTCCATGGGATAGGTAGGCCATTTCATGATTTAATCAACAGCTACTTAAACTGCTGCTGAAATCAGCAGAGAATAGTTTGCAGTTTAGAATTTATGTAAGTGAAAACAGTTACTTGAGCCCTCCCATTTAAATTGCAGGAATATCCACATTTCATTATGCACTGGAAAAAAAATGTACACCTTCCTACCCTGTATTCTTATGTTTCTCAAACTGCGATTTCTAACTCACAGTCATCTTCTTTCAAGATTTATGCATTCAACCTAAGAATTTCGTGTTCCAAACCATCATTGCAACTCTCTTGTTCTGCTGCGAAAAATTCTGAAATTGGCCACGGAGACATTTAAAATAGCTTTTGTGACAATTTAAACAGAGAATCATGCACTAAAATATTACCAGTGTGGTTCCCAAGGGGTCCCACTCAATTAGCCACAGCTTCTTTGGGCTTCAGGTCCATATGCACTTTTTCCTCCTGTACTAATTGCTGCGATTGGTTAGCCAGATTGTGTAGCAGCAGTACACTACTATGACATCTATTCACCCATTGGCATCTACTTCAGAGTAAGCACAAACTGATGCAGGTTATGGAGTTACATTTTGAAAAGACAGTGGCATCTGATGATTCACAGCTATCTGCACATAGAAACATAGAAAGCCTACAGCACAATACAGGCCTTCGGCCCACAAAGCTGTGCCAAACATGTCCTTACCTTAGAAATTAGCTAGGGTTACCCATAGCCCTCTATTTTTCTATGTACCTGTCCGGGAGTCTCTTAAAAGACCCTATTGTATCCTCCTCCACCACCGTTATTAGGTTAGAATATCACATTTGAAGCATCATCGATTAATCTATTGTTTACCTTACACAATTTAATTTATGCAGTTTATTTTGCTTATTCATGCATAATCCATCTGTAGATTGTATCCTTACTTTCCTAAGTTACTGTGTTCTCTGTACTACAGAACTTCACTCACTTGGTTGGAGAAATGTTGCCTTGTTTAATGGTATACATATAATTAAATGACAGACTGAGAACTCCCCTTATTGATGAATGTGTCCTGCTTATTAATGAGGAACCTTTTTGATCAATAAGTGCGGTTAATGCACCAGGGGAAGACAACATTGTTGTCAAATCCCACTGCCCAAGGCATCACCAGTTTCTCACTGGAATCACAGTATAGGTGAAAGCTACACACATAATAGTTGCTGGTGAACACAGCAGGCCAGGCAGCATCTCTTGGAAGAGGTACAGTCGACGTTTCGGGCCGAGACCCTTCGTCAGGACTAACTGAAGGAAGAGTTAGTAAGAGATTTGAAAGTGGGAGGAAAAGGGGAGATCCAAAATGATAGGAGAAGACAGGAAGTCCCCCTAGGTCCCTCTAAGAGGTACCTGTTCCTAGAGATGCTGCCTGGCTTGCTGCGTTCACCAGCAACTTTTATGTGTGTTACTTGAAATTCCTGCATTTGCAGATTTCCTCGTGTATAGGTGAAAGCTTTTTTTTCTGTAGATATTATGTCTTCCCCACCCCAACAACACCAACAACCCAATATTGGAAAGACTTTGCGGTGAGAATATTTGCTCTGGACACTTTGCGAGATGTTTAGCAGTCTGCAATCACTCCTGAAGCTGCCTACTCAGGTCAGTCAGTGTCCTGTTATAAACAGTGAGAAATGCAACCAATTAGTACATAGAGTAAACAACAGGAATTCTGCAGATGCTGGAAATTCAAGCAACACACATCAAAGTTGCTGGTGAACGCAGCAGGCCAGGCAGCATCTCCAGGAAGAGGTACAGTCGACGTTTCAGGCCGAGACCCTTCATCAGAACTAACTGAAGGAAGAGTTAGTAAGAGATTTGAAAGTGGGAGGGGGAGATCCAAAATGATAGGAGAAGACAGGAGGGGGAGGGATGGAGCCAAGAGCTGGACAGGTGATTGGCAAAAGGGATATGAGAGGATCATGGGACAGGAGGTCCGGGGAGAAAGACAAGTGGGGGGGGGAACCAGAGGATGGGCAAGGGGTATAGTCAGAGGGACAGAGGGAGGAAAAGGAGAGTGAGAGAAAGAATGTGTGTATATAAATAAATAATAGATGGGGTACAACGGGGAGGTGGGGCATTAGCGGAAGTTAGAAAAGTCGATGTTCATGCCATCAGGTTGGAGGCTACCCAGACGGAATATAAGGTGTTGTTCCTCCAACCTGAGTGTGGCTTCATCTTTACAGTAGAGGAGGCCGTGGATAGACATGTCAGAATGGGAATGGGATGTGGAATTAAAATGTGTGGCCACTGGGAGATCCTGCTTTCTCTGCTGGACAGAGCGTAGGTGTTCAGCAAATCGGTCTCCCAGTCTGCGTCGGGTCTCGCCAATATATAAAAGGTCACATCGGGAGCACCGGACGCAGTATATCACCCCAGTCAACTCACAGGTGAAGTGTCGCCTCACCTGGAGGACTGTCTGGGGCCCTGAATGGTGGTAAGGGAGGAAGTGTAAGGGCATGTGTAGCACTTGTTTGGCTTACAAGGGTAAGTGCCAGGAGGGAGATCAGTGGGGAGGGATGGGGAGACAAATGGACAAGGGAGTCGCGTAGGGAGCGATCCCTGTGGAAAGCAGAGACGGGGGGAGGGAAAGATGTGCTTAGTGGTGGGATCCCGTTGGAGGTGGCGGAAGTTACGGAGAATAATATGTTGGACCCGGAGGCTGGTGGGGTGGTAGGTGAGGACCAGGGGAACCCTATCCCTAGTGGGGTGGCGGGAGGATGGAGTGAGAGCAGATGTACGTGAAATGGGGGAGATGCGTTTGAGAGCAGAGTTGATAGCGGAGGAAGGGAAGCCCCTTTCTTTAAAAAACGAGGACATCTCCCTCGTCCTGGAATGAAAAGCCTCATTCTGAGAGCAGATGTGGCGGAGACGGAGGAATTGCAAGAAGGAGATGGCATTTTTGCAAGAGACAGGGTGAGAAGAGGGATAGTCCAGATAGCTGTGAGAGTCAGTAGGCTTATAGTAGACATCAGTGGATAAGCTGTCTCCAGAGACAAAGACAGAAAGATCTAGAAAGGGGAGGGTGGTGTCGGAAATAAACTTGAGGTCAGGGTGAAAATTGGAGGCAAAGTTAATAAAGTCAACGAGCTCAGCATGTGTGCAGGAAGCAGCGCCAATGCAGTCGTCGATGTAGCGAAGGAAAAGTGGGGGACACATACCAGAATAGGCACAGAACATAGATTGTTCCACAAAGCCAACAAAAAGGCAGGCATAGCTAGGACCCATACGGGTGCCCATAGCTACACCTTTAGTTTGGAGGAAGTGGGAGGAGCCAAAGGAAAAATTATTAAGAGTAAGGACTAATTCCGCTAGACGGAGCAGAGTGGTGGTAGAGGGGAACTGATTGGGTCTGGAATCCAAAAAGAAGCAGAGAGCTTTGAGACCTTCCTGATGGGGGATGGAAGTATATAGGGACTGGACATCCATGGTGAAAATAAAGCGGTGGGGGCCAGGGAACTTAAAATCATCGAAAAGTTCAAGAGCGTGAGAAGTGTCACAAACATAGGTAGGAAGGGGGGATAAAACCGTGTCGAGATATGCAGAAACGAGTTTGGTGGGGCAGGAGCAAGCTGAGACAATAGGTCTGCCAGGACAGGCAGGTTTGTGGATCTTGGGTAGGAGGTAGAAACGGGAAGTGCGGGGTGTGGGAACTATAAGGTTGGTAGCAGTGGATGGGAGATCTCCTGAGCGGATAAAGTCGGTGATGGTGTGGGAGACAATGGCCTGGTGCTCCTTAGTGGGGTCGCTATCGAGGGGTAAATAAGAGGAGGTATCCGCGAGTTGTCGCTGTGCCTCGGCAAGGTAGAGGTCAGAACGCCAGTACATAGAGTACATCCCTGGTTGACTTGCATGATGTTGGTAAATTTCACCTTTGAGCTCCGGTGTTCAGAGAAAGCCAGAAATGAACGTTACATGGAAAGTGATGTTATGGCATCACTCAGTGGCCACTTTATTAGGCACAGAAATGGAAGCTGGTGTGGTCTTCTGCTGCTGTAGCCCATCCACTTCAAGGTTCGACATTTTGTACATTCAGAGACGCTCTTCTGCACACCATTGTTGTAACACATGGTTATTTACTGTTGCCTGCCTGTCAGTTTGAACCAGTCTGGCCATTCTCCTCTGACCTGTCTCATTTATAAGGCATTTTTGCCCACAGAAGTGCTGTTCACTGGATATTCTTTGATTTTTGTACTATTCTCTGTAAACTCAGGAGATTGTTGTTGTGAAAATCCCAGGATATCAGCAGTTTCTGAGATAATCAAACCATCCTGTCTGGCACCAACAGTCACTTCACCATCAAAGTCACTTAGATCACATTTCTTTCTCATTCTGATGCTAGGTTTGAACAACAACTGAACTTCTTGACCACATCTGCCTCTTTTATGTATTGAGTGCTGCCACTGTTTAGATATTTGCATTAACTATTAAGTGTACAGGTGTACCTAATAATGTGGCCACATGAATAGTGTGAGAAATTACTGTGTAATGAATTTTATGCAGTCAGACTTGACCCCATGGATCATGATGGAAGTGGCCAGTCCAGTTTCACAAACAGTATAACTTCATCTGGAAATTAATACTAGTGTGATCAATTTCAGCTAAAACTAATCTTTGTGAGTCATGTCTAAATGACAATTTCTGACGGACACAGTTCACCAGTCACTGTATCCATACTTCCAATTTATTCCAAGAATAATTTCTATTAGCAGAAAAATTGTCAAAGGCACAGAGTGAGAACGCCAGATTTATGTCAGAAATAATACCAATAAAAAGACTGATGAACTGTCAGTATATGCACTTTCCAAAGTCTTCATCTAAAATATATTCATTTCTTTCACATAATAGAGTGCCATAGTGAGCAATTTATATGTATAGACAATAGTAACTTTAAAAAATAATGCTTGCAATCAAAGATTTTTAGAACATTCACAAAATAATGCCAATAATTTCAAAACTTGACACAGATTTTCCTTTTCCTTTCTATCTGTCTCTTTTCGAAATAAAGAGATTGGGTGGTGTGATGCATTGCATTAAGTAAATGCCAGGAAGATGAGATAGTGATACACATAACAATGGAGATCAAAAACAGCTGTGATGAGCAGGTCATAACAATTCCATTTATCCACAATCTGATTACAAAGAATTCAATTGAATTCTAATGACAAGATATAAATGAAATCCCACATCCTTAATGATGCAATATCCCTACCCACTGTCAGTACTGTGATTGGGCAGTCATGTGCTCTTCAGAAAATGCTTGGAATCTGACACAAGGATAAAGATTAAAATCCCTGCTCTTTTGATCCATATCAGAACTGTCTATCGTTGCTGTGATGTTTGCTTTGTTGATAAAAAGTTTTAAACAATCTTACTACTAATATCTAATTCTTGAATTCCACACAAAAAAAAACAAAACAAATATATCTCAAGTATTCATTTGTGGCAATGAATTCTGTTATTTCAATTGTACATATTGATTCTGATAATCCTTATTTTGAATGATACAATCAGTGGCCACCTTATTATGCACAAGAGTGTACCTAATAAAGTGGCCATATGAGGAACCAGGCGTGGCCTTCTGCTACATGAACTTCAAGGTTCGACATGATGTATGTTCAGAGATGCTCTTTTGCACAACGCTGTTGTAATGTGTGGTTATTTAAGTCACTGTTGCCTTTCTGTCAGCTTGAACCTGTCTGGCCATTCCCCTCTGACCTCTCTCATTAAAGAGGCATTTTTAGCCACAGAATTGTTGCTCACTGGATGTTTTTTGATTTTTGCACCATTCTTTGTAAGTTTTAGAGCAGGAGTTCCCAACCTTTTTTTAAATGCCGTAGACCAATACCAATGAGCAAGAGGTCTGTGGATCTCAGGCTGGGAACCCCTGCTCTAGAGATTGTTGTGCATGAAAATCCCAGGAGATCAGCAGTCTGTGAGATTCTCAAACCACCCTGTCTGATGCCAATAATCATTCCACAGTCAAAGTCACTGAGATCACATTAGCTTTGAACAATTGAACCTCTTGCCACGTCTGCATGCTTTTATGTATTGAGTTGCTGCCATACAATTGACTGATTAGATATTTGTATTAACAAGCAGGATTACAGGTGCACCTAATAAAGTGGCCACTGAGTGTACATTGATACAGAAGGAGACCAGTCAACCCATTGGATTCTTGCCATCTTCCAGGGAAGCAATTCTACTCATCCTGATCCCCCTGCCACACATGCCCATCAATTGCCCATCTTTTTGCCATTAAGGGTGGATTTTCAGTAGCCAATTAACATACCCGCATGGATTTGGAATGTGAGGTGAAACCAGAGCTCCTGACATAAGCCTGTATGGTCAGAGAGAATGAGCAACACCAAACACACATCACATTGAAAGAGAATTGAACAGTCATCCCTGGAAATGGGAGACAACAGCCTTAACTGCTGCATCACTGTACTGTTCTCATCAGAGCAAAGTGTAAATGGAAGGAAGTTGTTCCCATTAGTGGATGACTCAAGGACAGGGGCCACACATTTGAAATATAAAAAGAAATACAAGGACCCTCATGGTTTTCAAGGAACTGAAAATATGCCCTTATATTTGGCAAATACCTGGACAACTCATTCAAAAACCTATTCATGTCCAGGTTAAAATATTGCTGGCATTAACTCTATCTCCACTCCACATTGACATGAAATCATGCAATTAATGTGGCGCTGAGGAGACGATTCAAGAATCTATTCCACTAGTCCAATTCCCTTGTTTTGTAATTATTCTCAGGTGCCGGTCCAATTTCAGGTTTACTATACACTGTCAGGATAGATCTATAGAGTCTCTCAAAAGCAGAGGTGGAGGAGTATGCCTCATGATCAACTCTTCCTGGTGCACAAACATATCAGTGCTGTCCCAGTTCTGCTCACCAGACCTAGGATATCTAGTAGTTAAGTGCCGTTCTTTTTACCTACCACAGGATTTCTCTGGGGTCATTTTGGTAGCAGTTTAAATTCTACCTCCGGCCAATGTCAAGCAGGCTTTAGATGATCTGAGTAATGTGATCAACATCCACGAAACAGTGCACCCCAACGCCTTCACCATAGTTTCAGGCCAGTCTGAAAAAATCACTAAGCAATTACCATCAACAGATCACTTGCAATACCAGAGGAAACAACACACTGGACCATTGTTACACCGCCATCAAGAATGCCTACCGTGCTATTCCACACCCTCACTTCAGGAAGTCTGATCACCTGGCTGTACTTCTACTCCCTGAGTATAGGCAGAGACTGAAGACTGCAGCACCAGTAGTGAGGTCCAAGAAGGTGTGGACAAGGGAAGCACAGGAGCGCCTACAGGCCTGCTTTGAATCAGTGGACTGGACTATATTCAAGGATTCATCTTCGAATCTGGTTGAGTATGCTGCTGTTGTTACTGACTTTACTAAAACCTGTGTGGATGAGTGTGTGCCCATAAAGACTTACTGTACATTCCCAAACCAAAAGCCATGGATGAACCAGGAGGTACCTCGTCTGCTGAAGGCTAGATCTGTGGCATTCAAGTCTGGAGACCCAGGCCTGTACCTGAAAACCAGGTATGATTTGCGGAGGTCTGTTTCAAGGGTGAAGAGACAATTTCGAATGAGGTTGGAGGCGACATCGGATGCACGGCAACTCTGGCAGAGTTTGCAGGACATTACTTCCTACAAAGCGAAATCCAACAGCATGATGCTTCACTACCAGATGAACTCAACGCCTTCTATGCCCGCCTTGAAAGGGAGAACATAACTACAGCTGTGAAGATCCCTGCTGCATCTGATGACACTGTGATCTCTGTCTCAGAGGCCAATGTTAGGCTGTCTTTAAAGACAGTGAACCCTCGCAAGGCAGGAGGTCCAGATGGAGTACTTCGTAATGCCCTGAAAACCTGTGCCAACCAACTAGTGGGAGCATTCAAGGACATTTTCAACCTCTAACTGCTACAGGCGGAAGTTCTCACTTGCGTCAAAAAGGCAATAATTATACCAGTGCCTAAGAAGAATAATGCGAGCTGTCTTAATGTCTATCACCTGGTAGCACTCACATCGACAGTAATGAAATGGTTTGAGAGGTTGGCCATGACTAGACTGAACTCCTGTCTCAGCATGGACCTGGACCCATTGCAATTTGCCTATTGCCACAATAGATCAACGGCAGGCGCAATCTTAGTGGCTCTCCACATGGCTTTAGACCATGTGGACAACACAAACACCTATGTCAGGATGCTGTTCATTAACTATAGCTCAGCATTTAATACCATAATTCCCACTATCTTGATTGAGAAGTTGCAGAACCTGGGCCTCTGTACCTTCCTCTGCAACTGGATACTCAACTTCCTAACTGGAAGACCACAATCTGTGCGGATTGGTGATATCCTTGCTGACGATCAACACTGGTGCACCTCATGGGTGTGTGCTTAGCCCACTGCTCTACTCTCTATATATGCATGATTGTGTGGCTAGGCACAGCTCAAGTACCATCTATAAATTTGCTGATGATACAACCACTGTAGGTAGAATCTCAGGTAGTGACGAGAGGGCGTAGAGGGGAGGAGTGAGATAGTCAACTAGTACAGCACGCAGCAACAACCTGGCACTCAACATCAGGAAGACAAAAGAGCTGATTGTGAACTTCAGGAAGGGTAAGACCAAGGAACATATACCAATCCTCATAGAGGAATCAGAACTGGAGAGAGTGAGCAGTTTCAAATTCCTGGGTGTCAAGATCTCTGTGGATCTAACCTAGTCCCAACATATCAATGTAGTCATAAAGAAAGCAAGACAGTGACTATACTTCATTAGGAGTTTGAGAGATTTGGCATGTCAACAAATACACTCCGTGGGGAGCATTCTGACAGGCTGCATCACTGTCTGGTATCGAGGGGCTACTGCACAGGACAGAAAGAAGCTGCAGAGAGTTGTAAATCTAGTCAGCTCCATCTTGGGTGCTAGCCTACAAAGTAGCCAGAACATCTTCAGGGAGCCGTGTCTCAGAAAGGCAGCATCCATTATTAAGGATCTCCAGCACTCAGGGCATGCCCTTTTCTCACTGTTACCATCAGGTAGGAGGTACAGAAGCCTGAAGGCACACACTCAGCGATTCAGGAACAGCTTCTTCCCCTCTACCATCAGATTCCTAAATGGACACTGAACCCTTGTACACTACCTCACATTTTTTTAATATACAGTATTTCTGATTTTTGCACATTTTTAAATCTATTCAATATACATATACTGTAATTGATTTACTTATTTATTTAATATTATTTCATTTATTTATTTTTTCTTTTCTGTATTATGCATTGCATTGAACTGCTGCTGCTAAGTTAACAAATTTCATGTCACATGTGAAAATAAACCTGATTCTGATTCTGATTTCCTTTGGAAAGCTCTGATTGATACTGTACCCACCAATCCCTCAGGCAAGGACTTCCAGATCAACACTACCTTCTGCATGAAGAAGTTTCTCCTCACATCTCCTGCTCATACCTTTTAGCTGAATTTTTAAGACTGTGCCCCAGTAAATTACTGTGGGTATGCAAAACCAGAAGGTCCTGAATCCGTGGAATTCATGACCACAGATGGCAGTGGAAGCGAAGTCATTGGGTATATTTAAAGTAGAGGATGGTAGGTTCTTGATTAGTAAGGGCATCAAAGTTCACAAGGAGAAGGCAGGAGATGGGGCTGAGAGGGATAATAAATCAGCCATGATAAATATGGAGGAGCAAACTCAATGGTTTTTTGTTAATTTACTTTTCAGCTGGTTCAGCACAACATTGTGGGCTGAAGGGCCTGTTCCTGAGCTGTACTGTGCTATGTTCATACTGTTCATTACATGAATTCATTACAACAGTCCATTGAGGTAGCTCAAGGTAAAATAATAACAAGGTGTAGGATAAAGAGTTACCGTTACAGAGAACGTGCAAGACTGGACAGTAAGGTGCAAGATAGATTGTGAGGTCAAAAGTCTGTCTTATTGTTTCGGGAAATGTTCAATAGCCTTATAGCAGCAGGACAGAAGCTGCTCCTGAGATGGTGGTACATAGTTTCATGCTTTAGTATCTTCTGCTTGATGGGAATGGGGGAGAAGAGAGGATTTGAGGTGCGTGGAGACTTTGATGATGCTGGCTGCTTTACTGATTGTAATAAAGAAGTGTAGGCAAGAATCTATGGAGGGGAGGCTGTTTTCCATGATGTGCTGAGCTGTTTCCACAACTCTGCAGTTGCTAGAGGTTATAGGGAGAACATTTCGCATACCAAGCCATCTATGATGCATCCAGATAGGAGGTTTTCTATGGTTCATCAATAAGAATTGGCGAGGGTCAAAGGGGACGTGCCAAATTTCTTCAGCCTTCTGAAAATGTAGAGTTGGTGAGCTTTCTTGGCCAAGGCATCAATATAGTTGGTGATATTCATTCCTAAGAACATGACCCTCTCAACTTCAGCACTGCTAATGTAGATAAGAGTATGTCCTTCCTAAAGTCACTGATTAGCTCTTTTGTTTTGCTGACTTTGAGGGAAAGATTGTTGCCATGACACCATATTAACTTACTGTATCCCAACTCTTTGTTATTTGAGAATCGGCCCACTATGATAATTGTGGACTTCAGGAAGCTGCAGGCTGACACTCCTGACTGCACAGGCATGGCTCTTCTGTGGAGAGAGTTAAGAGCACCAAGTTTCTGGGAGTACACATAAAGGACAATCTCACCCGATCCCTCAACATCAACTCTTTAGAAAAAGAAAGCACAGCAGTGTCTCCACTTCCTGAGGAGACTGAGGAGAATGAGGCTCCCCCCACATAATTACTCTAATCAATTTTTACAGGATCACCATTGAGAGTGTCCTAACCAGCTGCATCACTGTCTGGTACGGCAATTGCAAAGCATCTGACTGCAATTCCCTACAAGGGATTGTGAGGACTACTGAGAGGATAATCGGTACCAGTCTATCAGAGACATTTATCTGGAGCGCTGCATACGCAGGTCCTCTAGCATTGTCAATGATCCTTCCCATCTGTCTAACAAGAACTGTTAGGATGGGAGACAGCTTCTTCCCACAGGCTGTAAGACTACCGAACTCCCTGCCATCACCCGGATCTCACCAACACTCATTCAGGAGCAATTTCTTCCCCTCCACCATCAGATTTGTGAATGGTCCATGAACCAATGAACACTACCTCATTATTCATCTTTTGCACTAATTAATTATTTATTGTTTTTTTTGTCTTGCATTGTTGCAAAACAACAAATTTCATGACATATGTCAATGATAATAAACCTGATTTTGAATTCTGATCTTGCAAGTGGTTTAGGTCATTGGCTACATTTTTGAATGCCATTTCCCACCAAATGTAACAATGAGTTATCATTGACTAATGTACATTATTCTAATCAATAACTTAACAATAGTCAGATTCATTCTAAGCATCCAATTCTCTGTGGTGACAGGTAGCAGAGAAACTGTATTTGCAAAGCTGTACAAAGAGAAAGCGCAGATCTTCAGGCCCTCAATGCTCTGTCAACAGTAGGAGCAAGCTTCCTTTACTTCCTTCTCTCCTCAGAGGCAGAAAGCCTCCAAGGTAACACCTCTGCCACCAGTAAGAGTCAGCCCAGAATCAGAATCAGGTTTAATATCACTAACATATGTGAAATTTGTTGTAATGTTGCAGCAGTACAGTGCAATAAAAAAACTATAAGTTACAAAAGGAAATATAAAGCAAATGTTCAAAAACAGAGACAAATCGTGAGGTAGCGTTCATAGATTAGATTAGATTAGATTATGTAACGCTCAGCTATATTGGCTCGTATTTATCCTGGGGAAACCCCGTGCACTGCCCACCTTGTCTCCGGTTACGTCGATTGCTGTACAACTGCCACCTGATTCAGCTTCAAACATCAATCATCAGCCAGCACACAATGTACGTTTTACCAATTACACTTTATAGATATTACTAAATCTATGAGATTAATAGAAATTCAATACAAAAAAAGGAATGGAAAAGGCGCCAAAGTTCAATTTCTTCGTGCACACATTGGAGCTCAGGGACCTCTTTGGGACCACTCGGACTGCGTCGACTCGCAGCTCAGGGCCACCCAGAGTGATCAACCTGAGCTTTCCCGCAAGTCCGTCGTCCTCACGGTCTCTCCTCCGACTCCCCGCCCGGAGTGATCAACCTGAGCTTTCCCACAAGTCCGTCGTCCTCACGGTCTCTCCTCCGACTCCCCGCCCGGAGTGATCAACCTGAGCTTTCCCACAAGTCCGTCGTCCTCACGGTCTCTCCTCCGACTCCCCGCCCGGAGTGATCAACCTGAGCTTTCCCGCAAGTTCGTCGTCCTCACGGTCTCTCCTCCGACTCCCCGCCCGGAGCGATCAACCTGAGCTTTCCCACAAGTCCGTCGTCCTCACGGTCTCTCCTCCGACTCCCCACCCGGAGTGATCAACCTGAGCTTTCCCGCAAGTCCGTCGTCCTCACGGTCTCTCCTCCGACTCCCCACTGAAACCCAGTACGTCCATCGTCCTCATGGTCTCTCCTCCGACTCCCCGCCAAAACTCCCTGGTTCCCAACCATATGAGACCCCAAGAAAGAATAACATGGACACCCATTGGCTCATAGTACATCTGCTATCTGTTATAACCCAAGCAAAGTGCTAGTTAGAGACTTTCTCAGCATTTAACATAACAAAGAAGCCATTTTAATTTTAACATAACAAAGAAGAAACCCCTTACACTCTCCCCCCAGCAAATAAAAGTCATGCCCTCATGACATTAACAGAGTTCACCATTGCTCCTTGCAAAACACAAAACCCAACCCGGGTGCATAAAGCAGTGACATAACTTCCCAGGGCAGTAGAGATCACACCCTGTTCTCCCGGTGCTGTGTAGGTCAACCTCTCCTGGGAGTGCTTACTTCTCTGAGACCCCTGTACCTCCTCTGCTGACTCTTCCAGTTCAGACACCCCAGGTGACACCCCGGGCCTACCTGTCAGACTCTCACCCTCACCCTCACTGGGACCTTTCGGCACCTGTGAGCCCTCTGTCTTGGGTTCTGGTTTCACCCTCTCTTCCCTCAATGCCGGCTGTATTTCAGGCGGCTCCTCAACACTCTCCCTCCTCTCCCCTCACTCAGCGGGGGAAGGGCCAGGAGCCTCTTCTTCTGACAGCGGGGAATTAGCGAACGGAAACAGGTGCCACACGTCTGAATCATCGTCTTCCGATGATGTATCCCTTTTCGGGGTGGGGACCAGTCCTGTCTCTTTTGCAAAGGGCTCTTCCCTCGCCCTGCGCCCTCGCAGAGTCCCCACACTAGCCATAAATTCCCATTCGGGCTCTCGGTCTACCTGCACCTCTCGACACAGAGGCAAGAGGTGGTTCCGATGGAGTACCTTGACAGGCCCCTTTCCATCCTCTGGTCTCACCCGGCAAACAGGGAGATTTGGCATCTGGCTCTCCATCACATAGGGGGTGGCCGCCCACTAATCTGCCAACTTGTGCTTACCAGGTAGTCCTGAATTCCGGATAAGGACCTGGTCTCCCGGCAATAGTTGGGCGAACTTTACTTTCTGATCATACCTCTTCTTATTCCTCTGATTTTGCTTGGTGGCCGCCGCCTCAGCCAACTCATACGCCCTTTTCAACTCTCTCCTCATATCGGACACATACTTCAGATATGGCTTCGAAGGTAATTCAGCCGTTTCAGTCCCAAAACACAGATCAACGGGCAACCTCGCTTCCCGCCCGAACATCAGATAATAGGGCGAGTACCCCGTAGCGTCATTGCCAGTACAATTGTAACAGTGAACCAAATGGCCGATGTGCTACTCCACTTACTCTTCTGACCGATCTCCAGAGTGCCGAGCATGTCCAGCAGGGTCTGGTTAAACCTCTCGGGCTGAGGATCACCCTGCGGGTGATAGGAGGTGGTCCTGGATTTCTCAACCCCAAGCATACCCAGTAATTCATGGATAAGCCTGCTCTCAAAGTCCCATCCCTGATCACTATGGATCCGCCGGGAGAGGCCATAATGAACAAAGTACTTCTCCCATAACACCTTCACCACTGTAGTCGCTTTCTGGTCCTTAGTGGGAAATGCCTGCGCGTATCTAGTGTAGTGATCCGTGGTGACTAAGACATTCGCGGTGCTGCTGGTGTCCGGCTCAATAAACTGGAAATCCATACATACCAGGTCCATGGGTCCCGCACTCTGCAAGTGGGATAACGGGGCCACCTGCGCAGGCAGGGTCTTCCTCCTGATGCAACGACTGCATTTCTTACAGTATTCTTCCACCTCCCCCCTCATCCAGGGCCAGTAAAACCGGTTCTTGAGTAATCCACAGGTCTTTTCCACCCCCAAGTGCCAAGAATCATCATGTAGCGCCTGGAGCACGGTTTTCCGATGCTTCTCAGGCATGACCAGCTGCCAGTACCGGGGTGGTCCAGGGGCGACGTGACCCGGTACTAGATTTGGTTCTTCAGCTTCAACCGAGGGCACTCCTTCAGTAGTAGGGGCACTGAGGCGTGCTTCACCTTCTCCACCTGAGCCATATCCCCCTTTCTAACCGCGTACCAGATAGTGCCAGTGCTCGGGTCATCCCGCTGAGCCGCCCCCACTTCCTGGGGGCTCAACTCCAGCAACTGCCTGTTCCTTGGAGCAGTCAAATTACCGTACACAGTGGATAACATGTCATCATCTGCCCCCAGTTGATCCACTGCCCGATCCGGCCCCATTGGGGCTCCTGCTTCAGCGTCGTTGGCAAATTGACGCATGGCCTTCACTCCCGGGGCAGGGACACTCTCCCACTCCTCAGCCGTGCCTGACCCCTCATGCGCCCGACGAGATAGAGCATCTGCATCGATGTTCCGACTCCTGGCCGGTACTTCAGGCTGAACTCATAGACAGAAAAGGCCGCTAACCACCGGTGCCCAGTAGCGTCCAGCTTTGCCGAGGTCAGGATATAAGTGAGAGGGTTGTTGTCAGTTCTCACCTCAAACTTGGCCCCGTATAGATAGTCGCTTAATTTGTCCACCACCGCCCATTTCAACGCCAGGAACTCCAACTTGTGAGTGGGATAGTTTCTCTCAGATGGCAACAAGCTTCGGCTGACAAACGCCACCGGCCTCAATCCGTTGCCCTGTTGCTGGTACAGGACAGCCCCCAGACCCTCGTAACTGGTATGTGTAGCACATATGGCTTCTGAGGATCGGCAAAAGTCAACACCGGGGACTGTGTCGGTGCCCTTTTCAGAGATTGGAACGCCTCCTCACATTGAGCATCCCACCTCGATCCAAAAGGCTCCGCCGGGTTCAAGTATCCTCCTGCCTCCGGCCCTCGGTCTCCCTTCCTTTTCTTCCCCACAGGTGGATAGCCACACAACAGCTGGCTCAATGGGTGACTCACTTTAGCGTATCCTTTCATGAATCGCCGGTAATATCCGCAAAACCCCAAAAACGAGCGCAGGGCGCTCACCTTCTGGGGTCTCAGCCAGGTGGTCACCGTGGCTATCTGAGCCGGATCAGTGGCCACTCCATTTCACAAAATTATGTGTCCAACATAGCTGACCGACGGCTTACAGGACTGGCATTTATCCAGGGAAAGTTTCAACCCTTCCTCCTTCAGCCGACTCAGCACCTTCAGCAGCCGCTCCTCATGTTCCTCCAAAGTAGATCCGAACACTATCAGGTCATCCAGATACACCAACGCCTCCAGCAGGTTCATATCCCCCACCGTCCTCTCCATGGGCCGCTGGAAGGTGGCTGGGGCCCCCGAGATGCCTTGGGGCATTCATTCAAACTGAAAAAATCCCAGGGGGCAGATAAAGGCCGTCTTCTCTTTATCGGCCTCACTCATTGGAATCTGGTAATACCCACACCGCAAATCCAATACACTAAACCACTGCGCCCCACTTAAACAGGCCAATGCGTCTTCCACCCTCAGGACCGTATACTGGTCGGGGACAGTGCGCCGGTTCAGGGTCCTATAGTCCACGCACATGTGTACCTTCCCACTTTTCTTCCTAACCACTACTATGGGGGATGCATAGGGGCTCCAGGACTCCTCGATAATCCCTGCATTCTTCAACTGCCGCACATCTTCCACATCTGCTGGGGCCAACTGCCGCGATCTTTCTCTAAATGGTGTGTCATTTGTCACATGGATAGTGTGACGAGTGCTCTTGGAACAACCCACATCAAACTCGCCCTGAGAAAAGACATCCCCTAGTTTCAGCATCTCCTCCACCAGCTTGCTCTTATACTCCGGCGGTACAGGGGTGTCTTTAAAATTAAAGGCCTCCTCGGTCAGCCGCCCCCTGTTCTTCAATAGTTTTCCTCCAGTGGGCCTCAGGGGGGCACTAGGCATCACCATCTCCGGGAACAAGTGCGCGAGGGGCATCGCGTGCTTAAAGGTGATCTCCCTCTCCGTTGTGTTTCTTACAATCACCCCCATCCGGCGTGCTTGTACAACTGAGGGCCTCTGCAATTCAGATCTCACCAGCGCCCCAGCCGGGAACTGGGACTCCCCTTCAAGGTCTTCCGGGGTGTCTACTAACAGGGCCTCACCCACTGGTACTCTGGGGAATCTGGGGGCCCCATCACTAGTGCCACCTCCCCGGGCCGAGATCACTTTAGGCCTCGCCTGAGTACACCACACCGTCCCTCGTTTGAACTCAGGATCCAGCCCCTGGGGGTCACCCATTTCTTCGAAAACCGCTCGAAATACTGGGTGTACCGAGAGGGTCTCCAGAAAGTTCTCCCCCGCCTTCTCCTTACAGGCTCCCAGGAGCCGTTGCACGAGAGGGGAGTTAGTCCCCACCAGCAGGGCAGTGCCACTAGTTTCCACCGGGTCCGGACAAACCAACACCAACGTCTCAAGGGCTTCTGACACTCCCACATCGCCCTCCGAGAATTCCAATCTCACTGACAGGTACCCATTGCATGGGTAATCACCATCACTTATATCCCAAATCTCCAGTGCATTAAGCGGGGTTACTGGCAAATGCTTTAGATATTTGTTGTAGAATGACCAGTACAATAAGGTAACCTGCGATCCTGTGTCAAGGATGGCTCTTGCAAAGATTCCCTCTATCTGTAGCGACACGCTGGAACGGAGTCCAACCAGTCCATCCAGAATAAGGGCTTGTGCTTTTGGGGATCCCACGGCTGATTTCTGGGAACGTGTTCCTCCTGAGACTCCAGTCCGTTCCCTCACTAAGTCTCTCCTAAGTTTCCCGACACTGCTCCCTTCTTAGTGGCCCGGGGGCTTTCCTTCTGCGGGGCATCTTGTCCCTCACAATCCCTCCGAAAGTGACCCGCTTCCCCACAGCTGTAGCACACCCCCGGCCACTCACATTCCCGCCGGAAATGCCCCTCTTTCCCACAGTTACAGCACACGCTACCTGCCACCCCTCTCCTCCTGGGACACCCCCCCCACTCCCAAACCACGGTGCGGGCCGTCCCCTGGAGGGGGTACTCTCCCTGTCCATCCCCTCAAGCGGGACCCCCCCCGGGACCCCTTGGATTTCTCGGTTCTCAACCCAGCTACCGCCTCCTGAACCGCTGAGGACCGTCCCTGGTGGCCCACACCCCTTTTCCGGCCTAACGCGCCCGAATGATGGAGGGGGCTCCTTTTATAGGACTGCCAGAGACTCCAAGCCACCTTGTCCTCCTCCAGGGAACCACTAAATATCTGACTCATCCTCAACCTCGCCACTTCATCTGCCTTCACTACCCCTCGGCGCAACAACTCAGTAAGCATTCTCTCCAGCCGAAAAATGTATTCTGAGAGCTTTTCCCTCTACCCTGCCCCATGTGGTGAAACTCCACTAAAAGTTCCCAGGGATCTCCTGACATTCCAAACGCTCCCTCCAAGGCTTCCAGATACTCCGCCAGGGAAGCTGAGGGCCATTCTGCCCTCAGCTCGTGGACTACACCGGCTGCCCCTCCCCTCAAACTTTCCACCAATCGCTGTCTCTTTTCCTCATCTGAACCTGGCCACGCCTCTAACAACGGGGACGTATTCTCAATCCATACCTCGTAGTCGTCCTCCCCTTCCAGGGTGGGCATGGCTCCTGAGAAAATTCTCAGCTTCGGGCAGGGCCCCTCGACCCTTCTCACCAGGGAGGTAATGGCGGCCGCTAACTCGGAGGTCTCACCTCCAGCTGGGGGACGGGACCTGGCCAAGCCTTCCCACTCTAATCCTCCACCGCTGGCTACTGGCGCCTCCCCTGGGATCTCATCTAGCTCCTCCTTCGGCATCTCCTCACTTTCTTCCTCCGGGTGGGTGTGGAGACCCCACGGTCCCGTCTCCCCCTGTACGCTGACCGTTGCTGGCAGTTCCAACGTCATGACATCAGCACTCGTATGAACCAACACCCAGCTAGATTCCACTTCTTTACCACATCTTCTAGCTACCAGTTCTAGCTGCCCTATACCTTTAACCAAACTCAACCTTCACACTAGTACATCTCCTGAAATGCGGAAATCCACCCCACTTAACACGCACACCTGATCACTGGTACTCACACCAGCTTACAATCTTATCTCAATCCATCTTCGCACTACTTAGCAATAGACAATAGACAATAAGTGCAGGAGTAGGCCATTCGGCCCTTCGAGCCAGCACCGCCATTCACTGTGATCATGGCTGATCATCCACACTCAGTATCCAGTTCCTGCCTTATCCCGATAAACTTTGATTCTGCTATCTTTAAGAGCTCTATCCATCTCTTTCTTGAAAGCATCTAGAGACTTGGCCTCCACAGCCTTCTGGGACAGAGCATTCCATATATCCACCACTCTCTGGGTGAAAAAGCTTTTCCTCAACTCTGTTCTAAATGGCCTACCCCTTATTCTTAAACTGTGGCCTCTGGTTCTGGACTCACCCATCAGCGGGAACATGCTTCCTGCCTGCAGCATGTCCAATCCCTTAATAATCTTATATGTTTCAATAAGATCCCCTCTCAGCCTTCTAAATTCCAGAGTATACAAGCCCAGTCGCTCCAATCTTTCGACATATGACAGTCCCGCCATCCCGGGAATTAACCTTGTGAACCTACGCTGCACTCCCTCAATAGCAATAATGTCCTTCCTCAAATTTGGAGACCAAAACTGCACACAGTACTCCAGGTGTGGTCTAACCAGGGCCCCGTACAGCTGCAGAAGGACCTCTTTGCTCTTATACTCAATTTCCCTTGTTATGAAGGCCAGCATACCATTAGCTTTCTTCGCTGCCTGCTGTACTTGCATGCTTGCTTTCAGTGACTGATGTACAAGAACACCTAGATCTCGTTGTACTTCCCCTTTTCCTAACTTGACTCCATTTAGATAATAACCTGCCTTCCCGTTCTTACCACCAAAGTGGATAACCTCACATTTGTCCACATTAAACTGCATCTGCCATGCATTTGCCCACTCACCGAGCCTGTCCAAGTCACCCTGCATTCTCATAACATCCTCCTCACATTTCACACTGCCACCCAGCTTTGTGTCATCGGCAAATTTGCTAATGTTACTTTTAATTCCCTCATCTAAATCATTAATATATATTGTAAACAGCTGCGGTCCCAGCACTGAACCCTGTGGTACCCCACTGGTCACCGCCTGCCATTCCGAAAGGGACCCGTTAATCGCTACACTTTGCTTTCTGTCAGCCAGCCAATTTTCAATCCATGTCAGTACTCTTCCCCCAATACCATGTGCCCTAATTTTGCCCACTAATCTCCTATGTGGGACTTTATCAAAGGCTTTCTGAAAGTCCAGGTACACTGACTCTCCCTTGCCCATTTTCATAGTTACATCCTCAAAAAATTCCAGAAGATTAGTCAAGCACGATTTCCCCTTCGTAACTCCATGCTGACTTGGACCGATCCTGTTACTGCTATCCAGATGTGTCGTAATTTCATCTTTTATAATTGACTCCAGCATCTTTCCCACCACTGACGTCAGGCTAACCGGTCTATAATTCCCTGTTTTCTCTCTTCCTCCCTTCTTGAAGAGAGAGACAACATTAGCCACCCTCCAATCCACAGGAACTGATCCTGAATCTATAGAACATTGGAAAATGATTACCAATGCGTCCACGATTTCTAAAGCCACCTCCTTAAGTACCCTGGGATGCAGACCATCAGGTCCCAGGGACTTATCAGCTTTCGGACCCAACAGTCTATCCAACACCATTTCCTGCCTAATATAAATTTCCTTTAGTTCATCCATTACCTTAGGTCCTTTGGCCACTATTATATCTTGGAGATAGTTTGTGTCTTCCCTAGTGAAGACAGATCCAAAGTACCTGTTCAATTCATCTGCCATTTCCTTGTTCCCCATAATAAATTCACCCGATTCTGTCTTCAAGGGCCCAATTTTGGTCTTAACTATTTTTTTCCTTTTCACATACCTAAAGAAGCTTTTACTATCCTCTTTTAAATTGGCGTGGCGACTTATACAGATTTACTGAAAATCCAATCCCGGACGAGCCCCCACCAATGTAACGCTCAGCTATATTGGCTCGTATTTATCTAGGATAAACCCTGTCTGCCGCCCATCTTGTCTCCCGGTTATGTCGGTTGCTGTACAACTGCCACCTAATTCAGCTTCAAACATCAATCATCAGCCAGTACACAATGTACGTTTTACCAATTACACCTTATAGATATTATTAGGTCTATGAGGTTAATAGAAGTTCAATACAAAAAAAGGAATGGAAAAGGTGCCAGACTTATCAAAGTTCAATTTCTTCATGCACACGTTGGAGCTCAGGGACCTCTTTAGGACCACTCAGACCCCGTCGACTCGCAGCTCAGGACCACCCAAAGTGATCAACCTGAGCTTTCCCGCAGGTCCGTCGTCCTCACGGTCTCTCCTCCGACTCCCCGCCCGGAGCGATCAACCTGAGCTTTCCCGCAAGTCCGTCGTCCTCATGGTCTCTCCTCCGACTCCTCGCCCGGAGTGATCAACCTGAGCTTTCCCGCAAGTCTGTCGTCCTCATGGTCTCTCCTCCGACTCCCTGCCAAAAGCCCCTGGTTCCCAGCCATATGTGACAGCATATCACCCCAAGAAAGAATAACATGGACACCCATTGGCTCATAGTACATCTGCTATCTGTTATAACCCAAGCAAAGTGCTAGCTAGAGACTTCTCAGCATTTAACATAACATAGAAGCCATTTTAATTTTAACATAACAAAGAAGAAACCCCTCACAATTAGATTCAACTTTATTGTCATTGTGCCGAGTACAGATACAAAGCCAATGAAATGCAGTTAGGATCTGACCAGAAATGCAAAGAATAGTGTTATTTACAAAATAACTGTGAATAAAAAGTAAATGCTACAGCACACAAATATAAAAGTACTGATTCAATACAATATGGGTGTAATACTGCTTAGCGCTGTGATTTGAGGTTCAGCAGGGTCACAGCCCCAGGGAAGAAGCCCTTCTTGTGCCTGCTGGTGCGGGAGCGGACGCTTCTGTAGCGCCTACCGGATGGGAGGAGAGTAAAAAGTCCATAGTTAGGGTGAGATGCATCCTTGTTAATGCTTTTCGCCCTGCCCAGGCCGCATTTATGGTAGATGTTCTCAATGGTGGGCAATTGGGTGCCGATAATCCGCTGGGGATTTTCACCATATGCTGGATTGCTTTGCGTCTGATACGGGACAATGGCCATACCATACTGAGATGCAGTTGGTGAGTATGCTCTCACTAGTACAGCGGTAAAAGTCCATCGGTATCCTGGACAGAGGTGAGCTTTCTTGATGCTCCGCAGGAAATAAAGGTGCTGTTGCGCCTTTTTGATCAGGATGGAGGAGTTCAGGGACCAGGTGAGATCCTCAGAAATGTGGACACCAAGGAATTTGAAGCTTGATACATGCTCCACTACAGCTCCGTTGATGTAGATGGGGACAGGAGTGTGGCTCCTAACATGCCTGAAGTCCACAATCAACTCCTTGGTCTTCTGGGTGTTAAGGGCCAGGTTATTGTTGTCACACCATGCGGCCAGGTGCTGGACCTCGTTGACAGTTCATTGATAGGTCCATTGACCGTTCAGAAATCTGATGGCAGTGGGGAAGAAACTTTTCCTAAAAAGTTGATTGTGGACCTTTAGACTCCCTGACAGTAATAATGAGAAAAGGACATGTCCTGGGTGGTGGAAGCCCTTAATGACAGAGGCATCCCCTTTTGAAGATGTGCTTGATGGTGGGGAGGCTAGTGTCCATGATGGAGCTGGCTGAGTCTACAACCCCTTGAAGCTTGTTCCAATCTTGTGCAGTGATGCTTCCATACCAGACGGTGGTGCAACCAGTTAGAAAGCTCTCCATGCTACATCTGTAGAAATCTGCCGGAATCTTTGGTGCCATACCAATTCTGAGGTCAATACAGAAAGTTTAATCCCTGGGCTATGGCTGAAAGACTGCTCAGCTTTTGCAGAATCGCCAAGGTAAAATTGTATCTCAGAATCTCTCTCTGTGAGCCATCTTAGTCACATATCTGCATTGTCTTGTATTCATTGCAACAGGTCCCAGTTTCCTCCTGCTTCCACAAGCATTGCAACTCTCACTCCCCGTCATCACATACATTCCCCATAGCAATTGCCATGGCATACACAATTTCTAAGCCCCACTGCAGAATGTCAATTACATTCCTTTCGCATATCATTTGTGAAAGAAGGCTCCAAGTCAAGGGTGTACAACGCAGGCTCACGATCAAGCATACTTTCTTCAGCCAATGATTGGTTTGTCAAGGCTGACCTGGACAGGAAAGGCAGTTTTCCGGAGCAAATAGCTTTCACAACATTGCGTCCAGATATAATCGTATGGTCTGACACCAGTAGAGAAGCGGTTATTGGTGAACTCACAGTCCCCTGGGAAGATAACATCGATGAAGCCCATAAGCTCAAGTTAACCAAATATGCAGAGTTAAGATCAGAGTGCAGAGATAGAGGGTGGAAGGTCTCATGCTATCCATTCGAAGTAGGCTGCCGTGGGTTTATTGTGTTCACTCTCCAGAAGTGGCTGCGTGACCTTGGCTTCACTAGAAGGGAGATCAAGTCAACCAGCAGGGCTGTAGCTGATGCAGCAGAGAAAGGATCAGCATGGATGTGGACCAAGTACGTCCAGAGGGGCAGATAGTCAGACAGTGTATACATATCTTGCAAACCCTTCAGTAGTTGCATAGACACCTGAAGAGTAGACTATCTGTTGGATGGAAGTGACCAACAACTCTGATAGAAGCAGATGCCAAGTTTTTAAGCTCACCAGTGGGAGGTGGTGCTTTAGCACTGCTGGCCCACCACCTCGAGGGACTCTTGATCAGAAGCGGGCCGAAACTCTTGAAGACAGGTGGCAGATCAACTGATGATCCCACTGGTGATAGCACAGGACAGTTAACATCTTAGTCCATGTGTATTTTGTAACTCTGTATAGTATAACATCATCCCAACAGGCTGCCAAAGAGGTGGTTGTACTCATCTATCTACCTTGCTTTGCAGAAGTAAATATGCTGGGCAGACTAGTGGCAATGGTAAAGATTTTGCCCAGTGTTTTGTTACACTTAAAGATTAGCTTTCACATGTACATCAAAACACACAGTGAAACACATCGTTGGTGTCAAATCAAATCAGCGAGGATTGTGTTAGGCAGCCTGTAAATGTTCCATTTCTAGCGCTAAGATCACACGACTGCAACTTACTAAACCTAACCATACATCTTTGGAATGTGGGAGGAAACCAGAGCATCTGGAGGAAACCGGAGCACCTGGAGGAAACACGAGCACCCGGAGGAAACCGGAGCACCTGGAGGAAACCAGAGCACCCGGAGGAAATTGGAGCACCTGGAGGAAACCAGAGCATCTGGAGGAAACCGGAGCACCTGGAGGAAACATGAGCACCCGGAGGAAACTGGAGCACCTGGAGGAAACACGAGCACCCGGAGGAAACTGGAGCACCTGGATGAAACCTACTGGGTCAAGGGAAGAATGTACAAACTTGTTACAGACAGCAGTGGGAATGGAACCTCGATCTTACAGCTGGTGCTGTAATAGTTTTACAATAACCATTGTGATACCACTTGATACTTAACTCCCTTTATTTGTTTGTTCATTGGTTCTATCACGGCCAAATGCGCTGCACGTTAAACTGCTGGGGTTTGTTCTCACTTCACAATAACAACTGAATATTATTGACTCTCTTCCAATATGAAAGGAACACACTGTGTTCTTGAAGATGCAACATTCCCAGCAGCTTGTTCTAACAAATGTCAGGTAAGAGAATGCATCAAATATATCATGAGAGGATTGAATAGAGAAGCAATCTTAATATGGGTTTCCTGGATTGTGTTGCTCATAGACAAGATGGAGATCTAGTCGTTGCTATAGCAAGTGAAATGGGTCAATGGCAGCCTCCTTGCTAAATGTGCCTCATTCTTTGATTGTCAGTTAATCTGATAATGTTGTGCTCCCAAAGATCCACGGAGGATTTGTCCCCCTGTACAGGTATCTCCTTCTCTTTCTTCTCTCAGCTGCATAATTTAATATTACCCCTTTTTCGTTGTTCCCAAAGTCACAGCATCAATTACAAGTTACAAATACTAATAAAGCTTTTTTCAAAAATAAAATCAGCCAAAATCATCAAAAACAATATTTACTTGAGGCAAAATTGGGGCACAGTAGCACAGCAAATTGCACAATTGCTTTACAGAGCCAGCAATCACTGATCGGGGTTCGATTTCCATCACTGTTGTTCTTCCTGTGAGCGCGTGGCTTTCCTCCAGGTGCCCCGCATTCCAAAGATGTACAGTTAGGGTCAGAGTTTGTGATTTGTAGACATGCTATGTTAGCAACACTTGCGGGCTGCACCCAGTACAATCCTTGGACTATATTGGTTGTTGACACAAAACGATGTATTTCACTGTATGGCTTGACATACACATGACATATAAAGCTAATCTTTAGATTTTAAGCAACACACATCAAAGTTGCTGGTGAACGCAGCAGGCCAGGCAGCATCTCTAGGAAGAGGTACAGTCGACGTTTCAGGCTGAGATCCTGACGAAGGGTCTTCCTAGAGATGCTGCCTGGTCTGCTGCGTTCACCAGCAACTTTGATGTGTGTTGCTTGAATTTCCAGGATCTGCAGAATTCCTGTTGTTTGCTTTAGATTTTAACCTTTTTTAATACAATAAGTAGCCAAATAAAAGACCAGATTATTCCAAGGGGACAATGTAGCTGAAAGAGTTGTTTAGATCATCAAATGAAGTATCTTGAGGGTCCTTTTCTGTTACGTTTATCATATGGCTGGCAAATGTTTGAAAGCATCCAAAAGCCACTTACTAAAGTTCACAGTTCAAAGTACATTTAAATTATGAAGGTATGTATACAGTATACAACCCTGAGATATGTCTTCCTGTAGGCAGCAATGAAACAAAGAAACACCACTGAAGCTATTTAGAGAAAAATCCCACACAACAAGACCATCAAACACCTAACACGCAAAAACAGAACAAATTGTGCAAACAGCAAAAAAATGAGCAAATAACACACAGTTCAGGAGAAGTATATTTAAAAGTAGAAGAGTATCTAGTAGTCTTGTGAGCTGTCTACACGATCTCACTGTCAGTCACTGGTGCCATCTTGCAGGATTTAAATATTCTAATCATCATTTTTTAAACATGGACAATTTCAGAGGAGTCTAAGCCTATTCTAGACTGGAACACACGTGTATGTCATACATCTGTTGAATAAATGTAATGCAATCAAACTTTTAGAAAAATGAATCTTTCTCTCTCAATATGCTAACCAAATGTTTAGATTCATGGCCATCACTGATCCTACAGATAATCTTGCATTCTTAATTCTTTTCACATACTTTGGATCTCAGCCTTCTCAAACTCCATTTCACACCATCCGATCTGACTCTGGAAAGACCAAATTTTTTCCTCTACATTACAGTTTGCATACGTCAATGATGCATCATCACCCATGGGTGCACTTTATGCTTTAAATTAGAGGTCGCTAACCCGTTGATTGCGATTGACCGGTTGATTTTTGAGACTTTCCCAGTAGATCCCGAAAAAAATCAAAAATAAATACACAAATACTGTTGTAATGTGAGCATTATAACAGTAAATAATTAGGACAATAGTAATATAGCAATACTTTCGCTACTGAAAGCAACTCATAATCATGTGGAAAGTTGACCTAAGGTGTTTCCATTAGGTTTGCAGTAAGTGCTTTGGTGTAAAATTGAAATGTATACTATTTGTATTGTAAAAGCATTGCATGCACTGAGAAAACAACTTTTTTGTCTTGTTGTGCACAGGTATGAAACAACTTTCAGACATCTCAGAATCATATGGGAAGTTAATCTAAGTTGTTTCCATTAGGTTTGCAGTAAGTACTTTGGTGTAAAATTGAAATGTATACTATTTGTATTGTCTAAGCATTACATGCACTGAGATAACAACTTTTTGTGTTGATGTGTACAGCCATGAATCAACTTTCAAACTACTCATAATCATGTGGGAAGTTAACCTAAGGTGTTTCCATTAGTTTGCAGTAAGTACTTTGGTGTAAAATTGAGATGTATACTACCTTAAAGTCAGAGCATAGTAGTACTGAGAAATTAACTTTTTTGTCTTGATGAACTGAGGCATGAAACAACTTTAAACCTAGTCATACTCATCTGGGAAGTCAACCAAATCTGTTTGCATTAGGTTTGCAGTCAGGACTTTTGAGTACAATTGAAATGTATACTACTTTTATGTCAAAGCATTCTATTCACTGTGAAATCAACTTTTTTGTCTTTATGTGCACAGCTATGAAACAACTTTCAGACATCTCAGAATCATGTGGGAAGTTAACCTAAGTTGTTTCCATTAGGTTTGCAGTAAGTGCTTTGGTGTAAAATTGAAATGTATACTATTTGAATTGTCTAAGCATTGCATGCACTGAGATAACAACTTTTTTGTGTTGATGTGTACAGCCATGAAACAACTTTCAAACTACTCATAATCATGTGGAAAGTTGACCTAAGGTGTTTTCCATTAGGTTTGCAGTAAGTGCTTTGGTGTAAAATTGAAATGTATACTATTTGTATTGTAAAAGCATTGCATGCACTGAGAAAACAACTTTTTTGTCTTGATGTGCACAGGTATGAAACAACTTTCAGACATCTCAGAATCATATGGGAAGTTATCTAAGTTGTTTCCATTAGGTTTGCAGTAAGTACTTTGGTGTAAAATTGAAATGTATACTATTTGTATTGTCTAAGCATTACATGCACTGAGATAACAACTTTTTTGTGTTGATGTGTACAGCCATGAATCAACTTTCAAACTACTCATAATCATGTGGGAAGTTAACCTAAGGTGTTTCCATTAGTTTGCAGTAAGTACTTTGGTGTAAAATTGAGATGTATACTACCTTAAAGTCAGAGCATAGTAGTACTGAGAAATTAACTTTTTTGTCTTGATGAACTGAGGCATGAAACAACTTTAAACCTAGTCATACTCATCTGGGAAGTCAACCAAATCTGTTTGCATTAGGTTTGCAGTCAGGACTTTTGAGTACAATTGAAATGTATACTACTTTTATGTCAAAGCATTCTATTCACTGTGAAATCAACTTTTTTGTCTTTATGTGCACAGCTATGAAACAACTTTCAGACATCTCAGAATCATGTGGGAAGTTAACCCTAAGTTGTTTCCATTAGGTTTGCAGTAAGTGCTTTGGTGTAAAATTGAAATGTATACTATTTGAATTGTCTAAGCATTGCATGCACTTAGATAACAACTTTTTTGTGTTGATGTGTACAGCCATGAAACAACTTTCAAACTACTCAGAATCATGTGAAAGTTGACCTAAGGTGTTTCCATTAGGTTTGCAGTAAGTGCTTTGGTGTAAAATTGAAATGTATACTATTTGTATTGTAAAAGCATTGCATGCACTGAGAAAACAACTTTTTTGTCTTGATGTGCACAGGTATGAAACAACTTTCAGACATCTCAGAATCATATGGGAAGTTAATCTAAGTTGTTTCCATTAGGTTTGCAGTAAGTACTTTGGTGTAAAATTGAAATGTATACTATTTGTATTGTCGAAGCATTGCATGCACTGAGATAACAACTTTTTTGTGTTGATGTGTACAGCCATGAAACAACTTTCAAACTACTCATAATCATGTGGGAAGTTAACCTAAGGTGTTCCATTAGTTTGCAGTAAGTACTTTGGTGTAAAATTGAGATGTATACCTCCTTAAAGTCAGAGCATAGTCGTACTGAGAAATTAACTTTTTTGTCTTGATGAAGTGAGGCATGAAACAACTTTAAACCTAGTCATACTCATCTGGGAAGTCACCAAATCTGTTTGCATTAGGTTTGCAGTCAGGACTTTTGAGTACAATTGAAATGTATACTACTTTTATGTCAAAACATTCTATTCACTGTGAAATCAACTTTTTTGTCTTTATGTTCACAGGTATGAAACAACTTTCAGACATCTCAGAATCATGTGGGAAGTTAAATTAAAGTGTTTCCATTAGGTTTGCAGTAAGTGCTTTGGAGTAATATTCAAATGTATACTATTTGTATTGTTTAAGCACTGCATGCACTGAGATAACAACTTTTTTGTGTTGATGTGTACAGCCATGAAACAACTTTCAAACTACTCATAATCATGTGGAAAGTTAACCTAAAGTGTTTCCATTAGGTTTGCAGTAAGTGTTTTGGTGTAAAATTGAATTGTATACTACTTTTATGTCAAAGCATTCTATTCACTGTGAAATCAACTTTTTTGTCTTTATGTGCACAGCTATGAAACAACTTTCAGACATCTCAGAATCATGTGGGAAGTTAACCTATGGTGTTTCCATTAGGTTTGCAGTAAGTACTTTGTGTAAAATTGAAATGCATACTATTTGTATTGTCGAAGCATTGCATGCACTGAGATAACAACTTTTTTGTGTTGATGTGTACAGCCATGATACAACTTTCAAACTACTCATAATCATGTGGGAAGTTAACCTAAGGTGTTTCCATTAGTTTGCAGTAAGTACTTGGTGTAAAATTGAGATGTATACTACTTTAAAGTCAGAGCATAGTAGTACTGAGAAATTAACATTTTTGTCTTGATGAACTGAGGCATGAAACAACTTTAAACCTAGTCATACTCATCTGGGAAGTCAACCAAATCTGTTTGCATTAGGTTTGCAGTCAGGACTTTTGAGTACAATTGAAATGTATACTACTTTTATGTCAAAGCATTCTATTCACTGTGAAATCAACTTTTTTGTCTTTATGTGCACAGCTATGAAACAACTTTCAGACATCTCAGAATCATGTGGGAAGTTAACCTAAGTTGTTTCCATTAGGTTTGCAGTAAGTGCTTTGGTGTAAAATTGAAATGTATACTATTTGAATTGTCTAAGCATTGCATGCACTGAGATAACAACTTTTTTGTGTTGATGTGTACAGCCATGAAACAACTTTCAAACTACTCATAATCATGTGGAAAGTTGACCTAAGGTGTTTCCATTAGGTTTGCAGTAAGTGCTTTGGTGTAAAATTGAAATGTATACTATTTGTATTGTAAAAGCATTGCATGCACTGAGAAAACAACTTTTTGTCTTGATGTGCACAGGTATGAAACAACTTTCAGACATCTCAGAATCATATGGGAAGTTAATCTAAGTTGTTTCCATTAGGTTTGCAGTAAGTACTTTGGTTTAAAATTGAAATGTATACTATTTGTATTGTAAAAGCATTGCATGCACTGAGAAAACAACTTTTTTGTCTTGATGTGCACAGGTATGAAACAACTTTCAGACATCTCAGAATCATATGGGAAGTTAAATCTAAGTTGTTTCCATTAGGTTTGCAGTAAGTACTTTGGTGTAAAATTGAAATGTATACTATTTGTATTGTCGAAGCATTGCATGCACTGAGATAACAACTTTTTTGTGTGATGTGTACAGCCATGAAACAACTTTCAAACTACTCATAATCATGTGGGAAGTTAACCTAAGGTGTTTCCATTAGTTTGCAGTAAGTACTTTGGTGTAAAATTGAGATGTATACTACCTTAAAGTCAGAGCATAGTCGTACTGAGAAATTAACTTTTTTGTCTTGATGAAGTGAGGCATGAAACAACTTTAAACCTAGTCATACTCATCTGGGAAGTCAACCAAATCTGTTTGCATTAGGTTTGCAGTCAGGACTTTTGAGTACAATTGAAATGTATACTACTTTTATGTCAAAGCATTCTATTCACTGTGAAATCAACTTTTTTGTCTTTATGTTCACAGGTATGAAACAACTTTCAGACATCTCAGAATCATGTGGGAAGTTAAATTAAAGTGTTTCCATTAGGTTTGCAGTAAGTGCTTTGGAGTAATATTCAAATGTATACTATTTGTATTGTTAAGCACTGCATGCACTGAGATAACAACTTTTTTGTGTTGATGTGTACAGCCATGAAACAACTTTCAAACTACTCATAATCATGTGGAAAGTTAACCTAAAGTGTTTCCATTAGGTTTGCAGTAAGTGTTTTGGTGTAAAATTGAATTGTATACTACTTTTATGTCAAAGCATTCTATTCACTGTGAAATCAACTTTTTTGTCTTTATGTGCACAGCTATGAAACAACTTTCAGACATCTCAGAATCATGTGGGAAGTTAACCTATGGTGTTTCCATTAGGTTTGCAGTAAGTACTTTGGTGTAAAATTGAAATGCATACTATTTGTATTGTCGAAGCATTGCATGCACTGAGATAACAACTTTTTTGTGTTGATGTGTACAGCCATGATACAACTTTCAAACTACTCATAATCATGTGGGAAGTTAACCTAAGGTGTTTCCATTAGTTTGCAGTAAGTACTTGGTGTAAATTGAGATGTATACTACCTTAAAGTCAGAGCATAGTAGTACTGAGAAATTAACTTTTTTGTCTTGATGAACTGAGGCATGAAACAACTTTAAACCTAGTCATACTCATCTGGGAAGTCAACCAAATCTGTTTGCATTAGGTTTGCAGTCAGGACTTTGAGTACAATTGAAATGTATACTACTTTTATGTCAAAACATTCTATTCACTGTGAAATCAACTTTTTTGTCTTTATGTGCACAGCTATGAAACAACTTTCAGACATCTCAGAATCATGTGGGAAGTTAACCTAAGTTGTTTCCATTAGGTTTGCAGTAAGTGCTTTGGTGTAAAATTGAAATGTATACTATTTGAATTGTCTAAGCATTGCATGCACTGAGATAACAACTTTTTTGTGTTGATGTGTACAGCCATGAAATCAACTTTCAAACTACTCATAATCATGTGGAAAGTTGACCTAAGGTGTTTCCATTAGGTTTGCAGTAAGTGCTTTGGTGTAAAATTGAAATGTATACTATTTGTATTGTAAAAGCATTGCATGCACTGAGAAAACAACTTTTTTGTCTTGATGTGCACAGGTATGAAACAACTTTCAGACATCTCAGAATCATATTGGGAAGTTAATCTAAGTTGTTTCCATTAGGTTTGCAGTAAGTACTTTGTTTAAAATTGAAATGTATACTATTTGTATTGTCTAAGCATTACATGCACTGAGATAACAACTTTTTTGTGTTGATGTGTACAGCCATGAATCAACTTTCAAACTACTCATAATCATGTGGGAAGTTAACCTAAGGTGTTTCCATTAGTTTGCAGTAAGTACTTTGGTGTAAAATTGAGATGTATACTACCTTAAAGTCAGAGCATAGTAGTACTGAGAAAGTAACTTTTTTGTCTTGATGAACTCAGGCATGAAAAACTTTAAACCTAGTCATACTCATCTGGGAAGTTAACCAAATCTGTTTTGCATTAAGTTTGCAGTCAGGACTTTGAGTACAATTGAAATGTATACTACTTATATGTCAAATCATTCTACTCACTGTGAAATCAACTTTTTTGTCTTTATGTGCACAGCTATGAAACAACTTTCAGACATCTCAGAATCATGTGGGAAGTTAAACTATGGTGTTTCCATTAGGTTTGCAGTAAGTACTTTGGTGTAAAATTGAAATGCATACTATTTGTATTGTCGAAGCATTGCATGCACTGAGATAACAACTTTTTTGTGTTGATGTGTACAGCCATGATACAACTTTCAAACTACTCATAATCATGTGGGAAGTTAACCTAAGGTGTTTCCATTAGTTTGCAGTAAGTACTTTGGTGTAAAATTGAGATGTATACTACCTTAAAGTCAGAGCATAGTAGTACTGAGAAATTAACTTTTTTGTCTTGATGAACTGAGGCATGAAACAACTTTAAACCTAGTCATACTCATCTGGGAAGTCAACCAAATCTGTTTGCATTAGGTTTGCAGTCAGGACTTTTGAGTACAATTGAAATGTATACTACTTTTATGTCAAGCATTCTATTCACTGTGAAATCCACTTTTTTGTCTTTATGTGCACAGCTATGAAACAACTTTCAGACATCTCAGAATCATGTGGGAAGTTAACCTAAGTTGTTTCCATTAGGTTTGCAGTAAGTGCTTTGGTGTAAAATTGAAATGTATACTATTTGAATTGTCTAAGCATTGCATGCACTGAGATAACAACTTTTTTGTGTTGATGTGTACAGCCATGAAACAACTTTCAAACTACTCATAATCATGTGGAAAGTTGACCTAAGGTGTTTCCATTAGGTTTGCAGTAAGTGCTTTGGTGTAAAATTGAAATGTATACTATTTGTATTGTAAAAGCATTGCATGCACTGAGAAAACAACTTTTTTGTCTTGATGTGCACAGGTATGAAACAACTTTCAGACATCTCAGAATCATATGGGAAGTTAATCTAAGTTGTTTCCATTAGGTTTGCAGTAAGTACTTTGGTGTAAAATTGAAATGTATACTATTTGTATTGTCTAAGCATTACATGCACTGAGATAACAACTTTTTTGTTGTTGATGTGTACAGCCATGAATCAACTTTCAAACTACTCATAATCATGTGGGAAGTTAACCTAAGGTGTTTCCATTAGTTTGCAGTAAGTACTTTGTGTAAAATTGAGATGTATACTACCTTAAAGTCAGAGCATAGTAGTACTGAGAAATTAACTTTTTTGTCTGATGAACTGAGGCATGAAACAACTTTAAACCTAGTCATACTCATCTGGGAAGTTCAACCAAATCTGTTTGCATTAGGTTTGCAGTCAGGACTTTTGAGTACAATTGAAATGTATACTACTTTTATGTCAAAGCATTCTATTCACTGTGAAATCAACTTTTTTGTCTTTATGTGCACAGCTATGAAACAACTTTCAGACATCTCAGAATCATGTGGGAAGTTAACCTAAGTTGTTTCCATTAGGTTTGCAGTAAGTGCTTTGGTGTAAAATTGAAATGTATACTATTTGAATTGTCTAAGCATTGCATGCACTGAGATAACAACTTTTTTGTGTTGATGTGTACAGCCATGAAACAACTTTCAAACTACTCATAATCATGTGGAAAGTTGACCTAAGGTGTTTCCATTAGGTTTGCAGTAAGTGCTTTGGTGTAAAATTGAAATGTATACTATTTGTATTGTAAAAGCATTGCATGCACTGAGAAAACAACTTTTTTGTCTTGATGTGCACAGGTATGAAACAACTTTCAGACATCTCAGAATCATATGGGAAGTTAATCTAAGTTGTTTCCATTAGGTTTGCAGTAAGTACTTTGGTGTAAAATTGAAATGTATACTATTTGTATTGTCTAAGGCATTACATGCACTGAGATAACAACTTTTTTGTGTTGATGTGTACAGCCATGAATCAACTTTCAAACTACTCATAATCATGTGGGAAGTTAACCTAAGGTGTTTCCATTAGTTTGCAGTAAGTACTTTGGTGTAAAATTGAGATGTATACTACCTTAAAGTCAGAGCATAGTAGTACTGAGAAATTAACTTTTTTGTCTTGATGAACTGAGGCATGAAACAACTTTAAACCTAGTCATACTCATCTGGGAAGTCAACCAAATCTGTTTGCATTAGGTTTGCAGTCAGGACTTTTGAGTACAATTGAAATGTATACTACTTTTATGTCAAAGCATTCTATTCACTGTGAAATCAACTTTTTTGTCTTTATGTGCACAGCTATGAAACAACTTTCAGACATCTCAGAATCATGTGGGAAGTTAACCTAAGTTGTTTCCATTAGGTTTGCAGTAAGTGCTTTGGTGTAAAATTGAAATGTATACTATTTGAATTGTCTAAGCATTGCATGCACTTAGATAACAACTTTTTTGTGTTGATGTGTACAGCCATGAAACAACTTTCAAACTACTCAGAATCATGTGGAAAGTTGACCTAAGGAGTTTCCATTAGGTTTGCAGTAGTGCTTTGGTGTAAAATTGAAATGTATACTATTTGTATTGTAAAAGCATTGCATGCACTGAGAAAACAACTTTTTTGTCTTGATGTGCACAGGTATGAAACAACTTTCAGACATCTCAGAATCATATGGGAAGTTAATCTAAGTTGTTTCCATTAGGTTTGCAGTAAGTACTTTGGTGTAAAATTGAAATGTATACTATTTGTATTGTCGAAGCATTGCATGCACTGAGATAACAACTTTTTTGTGTTGATGTGTACAGCCATGAAACAACTTTCAAACTACTCATAATCATGTGGGAAGTTAACCTAAGGTGTTTCCATTAGTTTGCAGTAAGTACTTTGGTGTAAAATTGAGATGTATACCTCCTTAAAGTCAGAGCATAGTCGTACTGAGAAATTAACTTTTTTGTCTTGATGAAGTGAGGCATGAAACAACTTTAAACCTAGTCATACTCATCTGGGAAGTCAACCAAATCTGTTTGCATTAGGTTTGCAGTCAGGACTTTTGAGTACAATTGAAATGTATACTACTTTTATGTCAAAACATTCTATTCACTGTGAAATCAACTTTTTTGTCTTTATGTTCACAGGTATGAAACAACTTCAGACATCTCAGAATCATGTGGGAAGTTAAATTAAAGTGTTTCCATTAGGTTTGCAGTAAGTGCTTTGGAGTAATATTCAATGTATACTATTTGTATTGTTTAAGCACTGCATGCACTGAGATAACAACTTTTTTGTGTTGATGTGTACAGCCATGAAACAACTTTCAAACTACTCATAATCATGTGGAAAGTTAACCTAAGTGTTTCCATTAGGTTTGCAGTAAGTGTTTTGGTGTAAAAATTGAATTGTATACTACTTTTATGTCAAAGCATTCTATTCACTGTGAAATCAACTTTTTTGTCTTTATGTGCACAGCTATGAAAACAACTTTCAGACATCTCAGAATCATGTGGGAAGTTAACCTATGGTGTTTCCATTAGGTTTGCAGTAGAGTACTTTGGTGTAAAATTGAAATGCATACTATTTGTATTGTCGAAGCATTGCATGCACTGAGATAACAACTTTTTTGTGTTGATGTGTACAGCCATGATACACTTTCAAACTACTCATAATCATGTGGGAAGTTAACCTAAGGTGTTTCCATTAGTTTGCAGTAAGTACTTGTGTAAAATTGAGATGTATACTACTTTAAAGTCAGAGCATAGTAGTACTGAGAAATTAACATTTTTGTCTTGATGAACTGAGGCATGAAACAACTTTAAACCTAGTCATACTCATCTGGGAAGTCAACCAAATCTGTTTGCATTAGGTTTGCAGTCAGGACTTTTGAGTACAATTGAAATGTATACTACTTTTATGTCAAAGCATTCTATTCACTGTGAAATCAACTTTTTTGTCTTTATGTGCACAGCTATGAAACAACTTTCAGACATCTCAGAATCATGTGGGAAGTTAACCTAAGTTGTTTCCATTAGGGTTGCAGTAAGTGCTTTGGTGTAAAATTGAAATGTATACTATTTGAATTGTCTAAGCATTGCATGCACTGAGATAACAACTTTTTTGTGTTGATGTGTACAGCCATGAAACAACTTTCAAACTACTCATAATCATGTGGAAAGTTGACCTAAGGTGTTTCCATTAGGTTTGCAGTAAGTGCTTTGGTGTAAAATTGAAATGTATACTATTTGTATTGTAAAAGCATTGCATGCACTGAGAAAACAACTTTTTTGTCTTGATGTGCACAGGTATGAAACAACTTTCAGACATCTCAGAATCATATGGGAAGTTAATCTAAGTTGTTTCCATTAGGTTTGCAGTAAGTACTTTTGGTTTAAAATTGAAATGTATACTATTTGTATTGTAAAAGCATTGCATGCACTGAGAAAACAACTTTTTGTCTTGATGTGCACAGGTATGAAACAACTTTCAGACATCTCAGAATCATATGGGAAGTTAATCTAAGTTGTTTCCATTAGGTTTGCAGTAAGTACCTTGGTGTAAAATTGAAATGTATACTATTTGTATTGTCGAAGCATTGCATGCACTGAGATAACAACTTTTTTGTGTTGATGTGTACAGCCATGAAACAACTTCAACTACTCATAATCATGTGGGAAGTTAACCTAAGGTGTTTCCATTAGTTTGCAGTAAGTACTTTGGTGTAAAATTGAGATGTATACTACCTTAAAGTCAGAGCATAGTCGTACTGAGAAATTAACTTTTTTGTCTTGATGAAGTGAGGCATGAAACAACTTTAAACCTAGTCATACTCATCTGGGAAGTCAACCAAATCTGTTTGCATTAGGTTTGCAGTCAGGACTTTTGAGTACAATTGAAATGTATACTACTTTTATGTCAAAGCATTCTATTCACTGTGAAATCAACTTTTTTGTCTTTATGTTCACAGGTATGAAACAACTTTCAGACATCTCAGAATCATGTGGGAAGTTAAATTAAAGTGTTTCCATTAGGTTTGCAGTAAGTGCTTTGGAGTAATATTCAAATGTATACTATTTGTATTGTTTAAGCACTGCATGCACTGAGATAACAACTTTTTTGTGTTGATGTGTACAGCCATGAAACAACTTTCAAACTACTCATAATCATGTGGAAAGTTAACCTAAAGTGTTTCCATTAGGTTTGCAGTAAGTGTTTTGGTGTAAAATTGAATTGTATACTACTTTTATGTCAAAGCATTCTATTCACTGTGAAATCAACTTTTTTGTCTTTATGTGCACAGCTATGAAACAACTTTCAGACATCTCAGAATCAATGTGGGAAGTTAACCTATGGTGTTTCCATTAGTTTGCAGTAAAGTACTTGGTGTAAAATTGAATGCATACTATTTGTATTGTCGAAGCATTGCATGCACTGAGATAACAACTTTTTTGTGTTGATGTGTACAGCCATGATACAACTTTCAAACTACTCATAATCATGTGGGAAGTTAACCTAAGGTGTTTCCATTAGTTTGCAGTAAGTACTTGGTGTAAAATTGAGATGTATACTACCTTAAAGTCAGAGCATAGTAGTACTGAGAAATTAACTTTTTTGTCTTGATGAACTGAGGCATGAAACAACTTTAAACCTAGTCATACTCATCTGGGAAGTCAACCAAATCTGTTTGCATTAGGTTTGCAGTCAGGACTTTTGAGTACAATTGAAATGTATACTACTTTTATGTCAAAGCATTCTATTCACTGTGAAATCAACTTTTTTGTCTTTATGTGCACAGCTATGAACCAACTTTCAGACATCTCAGAATCATGTGGGAAGTTAACCTAAGTTGTTTCCATTAGGTTTGCAGTAAGTGCTTTGGTGTAAAATTGAAATGTATACTATTTGAATTGTCTAAGCATTGCATGCACTGAGATAACAACTTTTTTGTGTGATGTGTACAGCCATGAAACAACTTTCAAAACTACTCATAATCATGTGGAAAGTTGACCTAAGGTGTTTCCATTAGGTTTGCAGTAAGTGCTTTGGTGTAAAATTGAAATGTATACTATTTGTATTGTAAAAGCATTGCATGCACTGAGAAAACAACTTTTTTGTCTTGATGTGCACAGGTATGAAACAACTTTCAGACATCTCAGAATCATATGGGAAGTTAATCTAAGTGTTTCCATTAGGTTTGCAGTAAGTACTTTGGTTTAAAATGAAATGTATACTATT